>NC_091586.1:7201724-7214224 GCF_042767895.1 Penaeus vannamei
TGCAATGCAGCGACACCCTAGCAGTGACAATCTCAATCAAAGGCGCTAAAACAGGCCGCTGCAGTTGCTCTGGACAAACACACAGCTGCTCGGTGGGACTTCACGTGTTGCTGTTGTTATTGTTGTTGCTTCTGATGGTGCTGTTGTTGCTTCTGTTGGTGCTGTTGTTGCTTCTGTTGGTGCTGTTGTTGCTTCTGTTGGTGCTGTTGTTGTTGCTGTTGTTATTGTTGTTGCTTGTGATGGTGCTGTTGTTGCTTCTGTTGGTGCTGTTGTTGCTTCTGTTGGTGCTGTTGTTGTTGCTGTTGTTATTGTTGTTGCTTGTGATGGTGCTGTTGTTGCTTCTGTTGGTGCTGTTGTTGCTTCTGTTGGTGTAGTTGCTTCTGATGGTGCTGTTGTTGCTTCTGTTGGTGCTGGTGCTGATGTTGTTGTTGCTGTTGTTACTGTTGTTGCTTCTGTTGGTGCTGTTGCTACTGATGGTGCTGTTATTGCAGTTGTTGCTTCTGTTGTTGTTGCTTCTGATGGTGTTGTTGTTGCTGTTGTTATTGTTGTTGCTTCTATTGGTGCTGTTGTTGCTGTTGTTATTGGTGGTGCTTTTATTGCCGTTGTTGCTGTTATCGTTGTTGCTTATGTTGTTACTTTTATATACTATCTTTGTTGCTGTTGTTGCTGCTGCTGTAAATCAACTGCAATAGCTAATGTTTCCGTTTCTGTTTGCATATGTAATGTTCTTTATTTTTCTTATTTTATTTCTCCCTCCCTCCCACTCTCCCTCCCTCCCCTCCTCCCTCCCTCCCTCCCTCCCTCCTCCCCTCCCTCCCTCCCTTCATCTCTCTTCAGCTTCTTCTCCCCTCCCCCTACCCTCTCCCTCTCCCTCTCCCTCTCCCTCTCTCTGCCCCCTCAACAAGGTAGCATCTGTTGCTGGCTGAAAGACTGAACTCTCAACCAACGGCTCTCCAGTGTTCCCTCCCTTCCCTCTCTTCATTAATCTCTCTCTCTCTCTCTCTCTCTCTCTCTCTCTCTCTCTCTCTCTCTCTCTCTGTCTCTCTCTCTCTCTCTCTCTCTCTCTCTCTCTCTCTCTTTATGAAAACAAAACGCCGACATTATAGACATCACACACACATAGTGAAACCCCTCTCCCCTCACCCCTAAAAGCGAGAGAGATGGAGAGGAGGGAGGCAGGAAGGGAGGGGGAGTGAGAGGGGGAGGGGGAGGGAGAGGGAGAAAACGCCTCTTCCCATTCTTCCCTTTCACCTTACCGACTCCCTCTCATTAACTTTCCTTTTCCGTAACCCCTACCCCTTCCCCTTCCCCTTCCCCTACCCCCTCCTGCTCCATCTCCCTTCTCCTTCCACTTCCCTCCCCCTCCCCTCCCCTCTTCCACGTTCCATCTCCCTTCTCCACCCCCTTCTCCTTCCCCTTCCCTCTTCCCCCTCCCCCTTCCCCTTCCCCTCCCCCTTCTCCTTCTCCACCCCCCTTCCCCTCCCCCTTCCCCTTCCCCTCCCTTTCCTACCCCCTTCCCCGTTCTATCTCCCTTCCCCTTCTCCACCACCTCCCTTCTTCCCCCTTCCCCGTTCCATCTCCCTTCCCCTTCCCTTTCCACCTCCCTTCCCCCTCCCCCTCTCCCCTCCATCCCCCTCCCCCTTCCCCCCCCACCATGACCCAAGCACTCGACCAACGACGGCCTCATCACTATGCGGTTACTCCCACAGCCATAACGGCGAGGAGGCGCTTGGTCGCGGGGTCTTGGCGACGCTCGCGCAACGCCCATGCAACGAGGGAGTCGCAAGCGCTGGTCAAGCTGCGGGTTATTCTGATTAGCTCCGAACGAGGGAGGGTATGGGTTTGGTTGCGTTAGTTTGTTTGTTGGTTGGTTTGTTTTTTAGTTTGTTTTTTAATTTGGTTAGCTGGAGGAATCAAGAAGTTATGACTATATTTTTTAATGAAAAAAATACTAGAGGTGTGTTCGTTTGTTTTGTTGGTTGGTTGGTTAGCTGGAGGAATCAAGAAGTTATGATTATATTTTTTATGAAAAAAATATTAGAGGTGTGTTCGTTTGTTTGTTGGTTGATTTGATAGCTGGAGGAATCAAGAAGTTATGACTATATTTTTTAATGAAAAAAATACTAGAGGTGTGTTCGTTTGTTTGTTGGTTGATTTGATAGCTGGAGGAATCAAGAAGTTATGACTATATTTTTTATGTCAAATTTATTAGAGGTGCGTCTTTGTCTAAGATTCCTTCTCTTTTCTGTATAGTCTTTGCAAAGGAAACAAAGGACGTCACCTGTGAACTTGAAAAAAGGTGGTTTTAATGCAATTTTTTGTGTGAATGTTTTTACTGCATCAGTGACCTTATTGTCTTGGCGGAGGTATGCGCTGAGTGCTTCTAGTTGTAATTGTTTTTCTTTTTCTTTCTTTTTCTTTGTTTTTGGTGTTTATATCGTTGTTTTTTTTTATGTGTATTTTTCTTATCGATGTCCGACTCAACATCCTTGTATTTCAAATGATTAGCGTGACCGATATGGGCATTGTGAAATAATGATCATTATCAATAAGTATCTCTCTCTCTCTCTTTCTTCATTCACATTTCTTTTTTTTTCCGTTTTCCATGTTGATTTTCTTTCTTTTTTCATTCGTCTCTCTTATCATAACTAGGAGTGGGACTAAACAGTAGTGTTGACGCTCATACAACGGCCATCATATCCGTAACGATGATGATTATTATGCCAATGTCATCATAATCACCATCCGCATCCTACGCACCTTCTCCTTCCTCCCTCCCCCTCCCCCTCACCCTCACCTCCCCCTCCCCACGCCCCCAACATCCTTCCTTACCCTAACATCACCCCTTTCCTATATCCCCACTCTACCCCCTCCCCTACCCTCCACCCTCTTCTAGCTCCTCCCCCACGTACCCCAATGCCTCCCCCAGCTCCCTTCCCCTCTCCTCACACCCCCAACCCCACCCCATCCCCCAAAAAAAGGAAAAAGAAAAAAAGAAAAAAAAAACGCATGTATTTGGCATGACAGCTCAATTGACAGTCTTCCAGGGGTGTCATAAGCAGCTCAGGTGTCATGACAAGACGTCCGGATGCGAGGTCCCGGATGTAGAGGGGAGACAAGGTGATGTATTGATAAGGGATCAATATTCAGTGCGAGGAAAAGGGGGGGTTAATGATGGATGTGCTAATGGAGTGGGGAGGGGGGGTGGAGGGGAGGAGGAGGGGAGGGAGGGGGAGGTGGAGAAGGAGGGAGGTAGATTAGGAAGGGGGAGGAAGAGAAGGAGGGCGGGGAGGGTGGAGGAGGGGGGGAGGGAGAGGCGGGCAGAGGGGGAGGGGGATGGGGGCCAGAGAGGAAGGAGGAGGAAGAAGAAGAAAAAAGAGAAGGAGGAGGGGAAGAATCAGAGAAAGACGACGAAACAAGAGAAGAAGAAAAAAAACAGGAAAGGAAACACGACAAAAAAAAAAAAAAAAAATCCAGAAATAAAAGAAACAGAAACCAAATAATATAAAGAAAGACGACGAAACAGAAAAAAACAGTAAAGGAAATACGACAAAAAATCCAGAAATAAAAAGAAAACAGGACCCAAAGAATACGACGAAAAAATAAAAAAAAACAATAATAGTGCAAATCGCAGAAGACGCAAGACGTGTTGCTCAATCACGTTGCAAGCCAAAGAGGGATAATTATCTCTTCTTAATTAATTCGCTTCTGCGGCATTGTGCACTCAGGGGAATTAGCGGCGATGGAGGTGATAATGATGATGATGATGATGGTGATGATGAGGATGATGGTGATGATGATGATGATGAGGATGAGGATGATGGTGATGATGATGATGATGGTGATGATGATGATGATGGTGATGATGATGATGATGGTGATGATGATTTGGCACCATCACTATCACCGGTATTGTAACTATCCACATCACAGCTATCATCATTTTCAGTATGACTATTACTATCATTACTATAATCATTATCATCATCACTTTTATAACCATCACCATCATCTCTGTTACCATATAACCATATCACAATCAACATCATCACCACAGTCATAATTACTCCCATCACCAATGCAACATCTCAATTTCACTCTACATCCCCTCCCCCCTCCCCCTTCCCCCTACCCCCTCCCCTCGCAAAAAAATATAAACACCGAATAAAGAAATAAAAAAAAGCAAATCCAAAAATCTAAAAATAGCCCCCCCATCACAACAATGCAACATCTCAATCTCACTCTACACCCCCTACCCCCTCCCCCGCCTCCCCCTCCCCCCACCAAAAAATACAGACACCGAATAAAAATAAAACAAAAAGCAAATCCAAAATCTAAAAATAACCTGCCCGCCCCCCCCCCCCATTACCAATACCCAACATCTCAATCTCACTCTACACCTTCCCTACCCTCCCTCCACCAATACCCCCTCTCCCCTCACCAAAAAATACAAACACCAAAAAAAAAAAAAAAAAAAAAAAAGCTAATCCCAAAATCTAAAAATAGCCCGCGCGCCCTTCCCGCCCTTCCCGCCCCCGAAATTCGACGGCCGCCCCAACGCCCCCCCCGGAGGCAGAGGATCCAGGCTCTGTGTTGCGTGCAATTGCGGCTCAATGCAACCTCCCACATACGACGCAGACTGGACCTTGCGAGGCTGTCGAGATCTTGACTAATAGAGGCGACGCAGCCCGAATCTGCAATTGCAAGTGA
This sequence comes from Penaeus vannamei, assembly GCF_042767895.1. Taxonomy (NCBI): domain Eukaryota; kingdom Metazoa; phylum Arthropoda; class Malacostraca; order Decapoda; family Penaeidae; genus Penaeus; species Penaeus vannamei. The sequence goes on from NC_091586.1 coordinate 7,206,435, forward strand.
GTAACCGCAAGGGGAACTTAATTTATGTAAGGGTACACATATACGCACATAAGCCCTCTGGTGGATAATGGGTGAGTGTGGCTGTACATGCGCACACAATGATATAAACAAATACAGTTGTTGTTTTTTTGTGTGGGTGTGTTTTTTTTTATGTTTATCGTTATTTTGTTTGTTTCTTTGTCTTTCTTTCTCTTTCTTGTCTGTGTCGAAGCAAGGAAGAGAATGAGGGGAATGAGGAAGATAGAGAGAAAGAAAAACTGAAGATTGGGGGAGGTAGGAGAAGGGGGAGGGGTCGCGTTCCCAAGAAGGAGGAGGCAGAACCAAAAGAGAAGAAGACAGAAAAGAAAGAAAAAGAACCCAAACGAGGGTAGGGGAAGAGGGGAAAAGAGAGAGGGGGGCAGGGGGGAGGGGAAAAGGGAGAGGGGAAGGAGGGAAAAGGGGAGAGGGGAAGGAGGGGAAAGGGAGAGGGGGGAGGGGGAGGGAAGGAGGGGAAAAGGGAGAGGGGGAAGGAGGGGAAAGGGAGAGGAGGGAAGGGAGGGGGAAAAGGAGAAGGAGGGGAGGGGGCAGGGGTCATGCGTTTCCCAGGGGTCAGTACGGCCACCAAGAAGTACCTCCGCGTCCCCGCTTGTCAGGATAAAATATGGAGCTTTCATCTGGTACTTTTTTGATTATCATAAATGGGGTGCGAGGGGCAATTGCGATGCAGGAATGGGGGGGAAGGGGAGGGGAGGGGAGGGAGGGAAGGGAGGGAAGGGGAGGGGAAAAGAGCGGGGGGAGGGGGAGGGGAGAGAGCGGGGGGAGGGAGAGGGGAGGGATGGGAAGAGGGAGAGGGAGGGGAAAAGAGCGGGGAAGAAAAGGGGAGGGGAAGGGAGGGAAGGGGAGGGAGCAATTGCGATGCAGGGAATGGGGGGAAGGGAGGGGAGGGGAGAGAGCGGGGGGAGAGAAGGGGAAGGGAAAGAGTGGGTGGAGGGGAAGGGGAGAGAAAGGCAGTGGAAAGAGTGGGGGAGGACTGAGGAGGAGGAAGGGGGAAGAGGGGAAGGGGAGGTAGGGGAAGGGGACAGAGAAAAGAAGGGGGAGCAGGGGTAGAGGGAGGTTTAAGGGAAGGAGGAGAACAGGGGGAGAGGGAGGGAGGGAGGGAGAGGGGTGTGAGAGGGGAAGAAGGTGGAGAGCTGAAAGGATTGGGGAAGAAAGGAAAGGAAGGAGATAAAAAAAAATGGAAAAGGAGGAAGAGGGGAATAAGAGAGGGATGGGGAAACGAAGAAAGGGAGATGAGGATAGAACAAGAAAGGAAGGAGAAGAATGATAAAAAGAAAAAGAACTACTGTATCATAAAGAACAAGAAAGGAAACTGAGAAAGGTGATAGAAATGAAAAAAACAAAACAAAAACAAAATATAAAGCGGAGTAAAAAGAAAGGAAGAGAGAAAGAAGAAGAAAAAGGAAAGAAAAAAATCAAGAACAAGAATAAGAACGAAGGCGGAAGGAGGGAATAAGAAAACAAAGAAAACAGAGAGGAGAGAATGAGAAAATGAGCGTTAGGAAGCGACGACAGACGAGTGACGAAGAATTTTGGGAAAGAGAAGAGAAAACGAGAGAGGAGACCAAAAATAAAATGCGAAAGAGAGGGGAAAGGAGGAGATAATAAGGAGGTGGAGGTTCTTCGCATCAAATGAGGAGGACAGAAGCATGCAAGGATAATGATGCAAGAAATGGTGATGACTGTGGTGATGATGATGGTGATGACAAAACAATAATCATACGTATAAATGATAATACAGATGATAGTAATGATTATCATAATCATCATTACTAAAGTAGTAATAATAGAAAATGATAAAAATTATAATATATAAATTTATATTATCATAAACAGTTATTCAGTTAATAATATAGAGACAAATAATAACAAAAATAGAAGGATCAGACTCAGGAAGAAAGACAGAGACAACAAGATAAAGAGAGAGAGGAAGAGAAAAATAAATAAACGCAATGAGAGCGCAGATTGAGAGCAGGGGATCGAGGGGAAGGGGGGGGGCGAAGAGGGGGGAGGGGGATCAGAAGAAGGTCAAAAGAAGGGAGATGAGGAGGAGAAGGAGGATGGAATTGGGAAGTAGAGGGAAGAACAGAGAAGAAGGAGGAAGAGAGGGAGAGGAGAGAAAGTGGAGGGGAGAGAGGAGAGGAAGAGAGGAGGAGAGTGAGGGATAGAGAAAAAGAAGAGGGGAAAGCGGAAGAAGGAATGGGAGAGGGGGGAAGGTGGGCGAGGGAGAGAGGAGAGAGACAGGGGGAAGGGGGGAGGGGGGAGGGGAGAGCTGAGGGTATGGCGCCAGTATTAACACCTCCCATTACTCACACCTTTCACTAAGGACAGCCACACATACTCGCAGTAACACATTACCTACATACCTATTTTGCTCACCCCCCTCCCCTCCTCCCCGCCCACCGTTTCTCTCTGCTTCCCTCCCTCCCCTCTCACCCTCCCCACCCCTTTCTTGTACATCTCCCTGCTTGTTCACAGAGTTTTCTATCTATTTCTTCTACCCTATTTTATTGTATTTTATTTTTCTATTCGCATCTCTAAATCGTGATATAAAGTAACACTAATGTACAAAAATCATATTAACAATAATAATCAATAATAATAATAATAGTACCACTACTACTACCATAACAAAAACAATACCAACACCAGCTTTTAAAACAACAAGACCAACAAAAAACAAAGACAACGAGCATAAACAAAGCCAACAAGACCATTAACAAGGACACGACCGAACCCAAATCCTAATTTAACTTGGAAAAAAAAGAAAAAAACATTTGTAAACACCCACCAATCCTTACAGACAGACAATTTGTATACCTGCCATAAAGTGATAAGTTCTCGACCTCCGAAAATCACGTTTGGAACAAGTTTTTTGCAAGTCCGAGCGAGTCATGATTCATGGCTTCGGACTCTTTGGTACGACGCGCTTCGGACTCTTTGCACGGCTCTTGGGCGAGATGCGCGAATCTACGTGTTATTTTCATGTGCAGTCTTGCTGTTTGTTGTCGTTGTTGTTTTTATTATAATCATTGCCATTGCCGTTAGTACTATTATAATAAGTTTTATTACTACCATCATCATCATTATGATCATTATCATTATCATCATTATTATAATTGTTTTGTCGTTCTTACTATCATTGTTGTTGTTGCTATCATCATCTTCATCATCATCATCATCATCATCATCATCATCATCATCATTATTATTATTATTATTATTATCATTATTACTACTATCATCATCGTCATCATCATCAGTAACAGCATTATCATTACTTTTATTATTATCATTATGCTCATTATTAATATCATTATTATTATTATTATCATTAAAATTATCATTATCATTATCATCATAATCCCCACCAAAATAACCACCATTAACACGACACTTCGCATCCCCATAAACCTCGCTCAACTCAAAAAAAAAAAAAAAAATAATAATAATAAAAAACAGTCACGCACGTCCACGGTAACTTGGTGGTCACGTGGTCTGCTTGCGTGACGGCGGCCGTAACGGTGTCGTAACAGCGGCGACGGTAACGGTTGTCACGGGGCTAATAGCGTAGTAATGTAATGTAATGTGCGTCGGTCGTCGTTGTAATGAGGGAGTGCGGATGGGAACGCGTGGATGTGCGTGAGAGCGGTGTGTGCGTTTGCGTGTGCGTTTGCGTGAGTGTTTGTGTGGTGTTTGTGTGATGTTTGTGTGATGTTTGTGTGATGTGTGTGTGTGTGTGTGTGTGTGTGTGCGTGAGTGTGTGTGTGTGTGTGTGTGTGTGTGTGTGTGTGTGTGTGTGTGTGTGTGTGTGTGTGTGTGTGTGTGTGTGTGTGTGTGTGTGTGTGTGTGTGTGTGTGTGTGTGTGTGTGTGTGTGTGTGTGTGTGTGTGTTTTGTGTGTGTATGTGTGTGTGTGTGGGGGGGGTTGTTTATGCGTGAGTGTGTGTTGTTTGTGTGTATCTGTGTATGAGTGGGTATGAAAGGTTTTTTGTATGTTTGTGTTTGTGTGTATATGGGTGCGTATGGTTGTTTTATTTATTGTTTGTTTGTTTATCTGTGTGTGTGTATTCGTGTCTGCTCTTTCTGAATCATCTCGCAATTCATTCTCTTCACTCCGCACACCTTTCTCTTACTTTCTTTCTCTTTCTATCTCTCTCTCCTTTCTCTCTCTCTCTCTCTCTCTCTCTCTCTCTCTCTCTCTCTCTCTCTCTCTCTCTCTCTCTCTCTCTCTCTCTCTCTCTCTCTCTCTCTCTCCTCTCTTTTCTCTCTCTCTCTCGCTCCTTTCTCTCTCTCTGTCCCTCCTTTATCTCTCTCTCTTCCCTCCCTCCTTTCCTTCTCTCTGTCTCTCTCTCTCTCTCTCTCTCTCTCTCTCTCTCTCTCTCTCTCTCTCTCTCTCTCTCTCTCTCTCTCTCTCTCTCTCTCTCTCTCTCTCTCTCCTTCTTTCTCTGTCTCTCTCCCTCCTTCTATCTCTCTCCCCATTTCCCCCTCCCCCCCCCTCCCAACGCAGACCCCCTTCCCGCTTCGAGCGAAGATTCGAAGCGCCGTCTCGAACCGAAATGAGTCACGTGACAACTGCAGAGACGAACGGTGCCAAAAGAATAGAAAAAAGAGAGAGAGAAAAAGAAGAGAGAGAGAGAGAGAGAGAGAGAGAGAGACGGCAAAAAAGGAAGGAATGTTGTTCATTTACCCCACTTCCCTTCTTCGTTCTCCATATTTTTTTTCTTCTTTTTCTTTTTTTCTAACCTTAGAGGGAGGAGGGAGGTAGAGGGGGATGGCAATGCAGGATAAATACAAGGAAAGGGAAGGAGGGAGAAATGGGGGAGGGGGAGGGGGAAGGGTGTCAATTGAGGCTAATGAGAAGGGGTAGGGGGGAGAGGTGGGAAAGGGGGTCTTAAATGGGGGGCAGTGGGTAGGGGGTGGAGAAGAGGGAGGAGAATGGAGAAGTAAAAAACAGTAAATGAGAGGGAAAGAAAATGGAATGTTGAGTAGTGAAGCAAGGGGGAGGAGGGGAGATATGAAACAAGAAGAGGGAAGGAGGGGGGGAGGTTGAGGACGGGAGATGTGAAGCAAGGAGGAGAAGACGGAGGAATTGGAGGAGGAGAAGGGGGAGATGTGAAGCAAGGATGAGGATGAGGAGGGGAGGAGAATAAGAGGAGGAGGGGAGACGTGAAGCAAGGAGAGGAAGAGAATAGGAGGAAGGGAGCCGTAAACCAAGGAGAAAGAAGGGGAAAGAGGAGGAGGAGAAGGAGGAGGAGGCGAGACGTGAAGCAAGGAGGGGAAGCGTTGCAGGCGACACCGTGGCACCGGATCGGCCTCCCCGTGTGTACAGAATTTACCAGACGTGAGTCACTTTCGGCAATCGCGGGCGCGTCATAAACCCCGACGCCGGTGAAGGACTTCGTGGGATTCTCGTTGGAAGCGACCGGAGGGATGGGAAGCGACCGGGGGGGGAAGCGACCGGGGGGGAATGGGGTAGCAGGGAGAGCGGGGAGGGGAATGGGAAGCGACCAGGGGGGTGGGTAGGAAGCGACCGGGGGGATGAGGAGTAAGGGGGGTAATGGGGAAGGAGGGAGAGGGGGAGGGGGATGGGGAGCGACCGTGGGGGTGAAGGGAGTGGGAATGGGGTGGCAGGGGGGATGGGGAAGGAGGGAGAGGGAGAGGGGGATGGGGAGTGAGAAGGGGATGGGAAGAAAGGGTGGGGAGTGAGGGGGGAATGGGGAAGGAGAGAGAGGGGGATGGGGTTTAGGAAGCGATGGGTAAGGGTGGGGAGGGGGGATAGGAAGCGATGGGTGGGGGATAGGGAGAGAGGGGGACGGGGAAGGAGGGAGAGAGGAAAGGTGGGGATGGGGAGTGAGGGGGTAGTGGGGGGAAATGGAGAAAAAGGGAGGGGGAAGGATGGGGTGTTTATAAGGGATAGAGGGATAAGGAGGGAGGATGTGCTGGTTTATAAGCGGGGTGGGGACGGGAGGGGAATGAAAAGGGAGAGGGAAGGAGGCGGTAGTATCATAGGAGGCGAGGGGAGGAGAGCGAGGAAGGCAGTGAAAGGGAAGAGTTAATGGAAGAAGTGAAAGGAAGGGGAGGCGAAGAAAGGGGAGAAAGGGAGAGTAAGAAAGAGAAAACAGAAGAGGAATCGCGACATCAAAGAAAAAAAACAAGAAAGAAAGAAAGAAAAAAGGAAATAGAACAATAAAAAAAATAAATGAACAAACAAAAAAAAAACAAAAAACAAAGACAATAAACACAGACAGAGACACGATGGATGGGGGCCGCTTTTACGGAGGAGTGGGAGAGGGGGAGAGGGGGAGAGGGGCCAAGGGGAGAGGGGAGAGGGGGAGAGGGGGGAGAGGGAGAGTGGGGGAGAGGGGGGCCAGGGAGCCAGGGGGAGGGGGCACCGCGGAGTCGCAACCGAGAGGGGAGAGATGGCGGAGAGGGGAGAGGGGGGGAGGGGGCACCGCGGCGTCGCAACCGCCTGGCGCCGCGAGAAGGTCCTCCGTCAGACATCACCTCGCCGGAACTGCCTTTGTTGAACCGGACATGAGAGGGAAAAAAAGAAAAAGGAAAAAAAAGACATTGACCGTGAGAGGCGGGTTGGCGTCAGAGGGGAGGGGGTGAGTGGAGGGGTTGGGGGGAGGTGAAAGGAGGGGATGGGGGGTGAGTGGAGGGGTGGGGGGAGGTGAAAGGAGGGGGTGGGGGTGAGTGGAGGGTGGGGGAGGTGAAAGGAGGGGTGGGGGAGGTGAATGGAGGACGTGGGGGGAAGGAGAAATGAAGGGGATGAGGAGGGAATCGAGGAGATGAGAGAATTGGGATAAACAAGAGAAAGAGAAAAACAAGGAGAGGGAAGGCAGGAGAAAGGAGGGATAATGAAAAAAAAAAACTAAAGGAACAGAATGAATAACGAAAGAAAAAGAGGAGGGAAGATAGGAAGAAGGAGGGACAATAAAAAAAACGAACTAACGAAACAGAATGATTAACGAAAGAAAGAGAGGAAGGAGAGATAATGAAAAAAAGAACAAACGAAACAGAATAAACAACAAAAGAAAGAGAGGATGGAAGATAGGAAAAAAAAGAGGGACAATGAAAAAAAAACGAACTAACGAAACCGAATGGATAACGAAACAGGCCGGATAACGAGACGCCAATCCGATGCCCAAATCCTCGGGTCTCGGCGCCACACCTGTTACGCGATTCTCGCCTTAATCCCCGCTCTGGTACCGAGCTTCTCCAAATACCGCGTCGTTTACTTTGATCAACATTCTGGCATCTTAAAACAAGGCTCCCCTGATTCCTCGCCTAATAGAACGACGTGTGTTTGCGCTTTAAGAGGTGCGAGAGCTGTAAAGAAACGGTTCTATCTACAACATTCGGCCGTTTATGTGTAAATCAAAATCTTAATGGCGATTTTTTTCTTTTTTTGGCGCGTTTATTTACATTCCCCTCCGGTGCTACATCAGCTGACTCCGGGAATAAACATAAAACACGCTACTCGCACCGGCCTATCTTCAGCTCATTCCATAAACACGTCACTTCCATTCGTAAACAAAAAAATAAATAAATGAATAAACAAGAAGAAAAAGAAAAAATGTGGAAAACAAGTGCATTCTGAAACGACTTTCTACGAAGGTTCTAGTTCGGCGTCACGTCAGCGCGTTTGTCAAAGCTCGCGACCGAACGCTGTCAAACCGCACGGCCGCCTGTTTTCTCAAAATACATGCGCGCTCCTTGCTCTCGCTCTCTCTTTCTCTCGTTCGGTTGA
>NC_091586.1:7219224-7221724 GCF_042767895.1 Penaeus vannamei
CACCTCCTCTTTCTTCTTCTTCTCCTCCACCTCCTCCTAATCCATCCTCCCACTTTTCCCTCCCTCCCTCCCTCCCCTCATCCACCGCCTTTCCCCTCCCTCCCTCCTCATCCATCCCCCTCTCCCCTCCCTCCCTCCCTCACCCACCCCTTTCCCCCTCCCTCCCTCCCTCATCCACCCCCTTTCCCCTCCCTCCCTCCCTCACTCACCCCCTTTCCCCTCCCTCCCCTCCCCTCATCCTCCCCCTTTCCCCTCCCTCCCTCCCTCCTCATCCTCCCCCTTTCCCCTCCCCTCCCTCCTCATCCACCCCCTTTCCCCTCCCTCCCTCCCCTCATCCTCCCCTTTTCCCCTCCCTCCCCTTCTCTTCCTCCCCTTTCCCCTCCCTCCCTCATCCACCCCTTTCCTCCCTCCCTCCCCTCCTCATCCTCCCCTTTCCCCTCCCCTCCTCATCCATCCCACTTCCCCTCCCTCCCCTCCTCATCCATCCCTCCCTCCCCCCATCCTCCCCTTTTCCCCTCCCCTCCCTCCCTCATCCACCCCCTTTCCCCTCCCTCCCTCCCTCACCCACCCCTTTCCCCTCCCTCCCCTCCCCTCATCCTCCCCCTTTCCCCTCCCTCCCTCCCTCCTCATCCTCCCCCTTTCCCCTCCCCTCCCTCCTCATCCACCCCCTTTCCCTTCCCTTCCCTCCTCATCCTCCCCCTTTTCCCCTCCCTCCCTCCCCTCCTCATCCATCCCCCTTTCCCCTCCCCTCCCTCCCCCATCCTCCCCCTTTTCCCCTCCCCTCCCTCCCTCCCTCATCCTCCCCCTTTCCCCTCCCTCCCTCCCTCCCTCATACAGCACTCTCGAAGCATGTTCCCCTTTTTTTGTCTCCCTCCTTCTGGTATGTCAGAGAGCAGAAGTTTCGACGTCGCACGCAAAAAAATATTGGTGTTACCTATCCATAAAAATCTATGAAAACAGCTGTCGCTTTTTTTTTGTCCCTTTTTTATTTTATTTACTTATCTTTTTACCGGGGCGCATGCTATCAGTGAGGTGGGGAAAGGAGAGGGAGAGGGAGGGGTAGATGGAAAGGGAGAGAGGGTGGAAGGGAGAGCGAGAGCGAGAGGGAGAGATAGATAGAGAGAGAGAGAGAGAAGGAGAGTGAGAGAGAGTGAATGAGTGAGTGAATGTGTGTGTGTGTGTGTGTGTGTGTGTGTGTGTGTGTGTGTGTGTGTGTGTGTGTGTGTGTGTGTGTGTGTGTGTGTGTGTGTGTGTGTGTGTGTGTGTGTGAGAGAAAGAGAGAAGAGAAAGAGAGAAGAGAAAGAGAGAGAGAGAGAGAGAGAGAGAGAGAGAGAGAGAGAGAGAGAGAGAGAGAGAAAGAAAGAAAGAAAGAAAGAAAGAAAGAAAGAAAGAAAGAAAGAAAGAAAGAGAGAAAGAACAAAATAGTTTAATACCATACCGTACGTCGCTTATAACTCCGTTCCACCATCTCACCTGTTGAAACAAATAAAAAAAAGTTATTTTCTCACATAGTCTTAACGTATCTCGAAATATTAATCAACAAAAGTGTTTTAGTGACACAAAAGAAATAAACAACATTTAAAATACTTAAAAAAGAAAACAAAACAAAACAAAAAAAGAAGAAAAAAAGAAACAGAAATATATATACATACATAAACATACATATAAATTAAAATAAAATCAGTTATCTTTCGCCATCACATTCTTGTTGTTCACTGACCTGTGATGATAAAGGCATTCGAGAGGGCAAAAAAAACGAAGAAAAAACTAAAAAAAAAAAAAAACTCACTCCCCCCAAACCCCACTACCTGTGCCTTCTATTCTTTAGGGCTTTTAAAAAATATCTAATTCACTTTGAATGATTATCCCCCACTACCTGTGTTTTTTTCAAATGTTTTTGATATTCATTTTGTTTTTAATGATATAAAGAAAAGATATATGATTGAATCTTCGAATGAAAGAAAAGTAAAATTGAAATAAAATATGTTTTGCTTATGGTGGAAAAAAACATTCAGGAAGAGGAGGAGGAGGAGGAGGAGAGGAGAGGAGAGGAGAGGAGAGGAGAGGAGAGGAGAGGAGAGGAGAGGAGAGAAGAGGAGAGGAGAGGAGAGGAGAGGAGAGGAGAGGAGAGGAGAGATAGATAGATAGATAAATAGATAGATAGATAGATAGATAGATAGATAGAGAGAGAGAGAGAGAGAGAGAGAGAGAGAGAGAGATACGAGAGAGAGAGAGAGATAGGAGAGAGAGAGAGAGATAGGAGAGAGAGAGAGAGATAGGAGAGAGAGAGAGAGAGAGAGAGAGAGAGAGAGAGAGAGAGAGAGAGAGAGAGAACGAAAGAACGACAGAACGACAGAACGAAATAACGAAAGACAGATAGAGAGACAAAGAAACAAACAGAAAGAAAAAAAGAAAGAGAGAAAGGGAAAGACAGAAACAAAGAAACAAAGAAACACAGAAAGAAAAAGATAAAAAAAGAAGAAGAGAGAGGTGCCAAGGA
>NC_091586.1:7236724-7239224 GCF_042767895.1 Penaeus vannamei
CACTCATTATACATTCATCATCTATCTTTATAGTCATTTTCTTAGCCTGTTTATGTTTTCTATCTATACTGTATATCTTTTCCAAAAAAAACAACAACAATTAAACAAATAAATAAAAAGCTATAATTTATACATATATATAGTATTTATTTTGGGGGGGACTGAATCAGAAACAACAAATAATCTAAAAAAAACACATACAAATTCAAATACAATTCTAACAGAACACAAAACCCAATATATACGCGTCTTTACATCGAAAAAATATATCCAAATAAAAAAAATAATAGACACACAAATAACCCAATAAATAAATAAATAAACATCCCCCCCCCCACCACACACACACACACACCTCCAACAAATCGCCTTTACGTGAAAAAATAAACATCTGACTGTCAAAGGCATTTGCATAAAGCGGCGAGCGACCAAAATCATTTTCTCGCTTAATATACTTATACGGCGTTCGCTCGGCGGCGCGGGACGAAGAAGTCGCCGCTGCCTCCGTGTGTCGCCGCGCCGGGCTCGGTCGACGGCGGCCCAAGCTATTTAGAGCTCGCTATAATGAGTGGGTTATAGGCTATATGATATCATATGTATATGTATATATATATATATATATATATATATATATATATATATATATATATATATATATTTATTTATTTATTTATATATATATATATATATATATACACATATATATACATATATATATATATATATATATATATATATATATATATATATATAGACATATATATACACATATACATACTCATACACATCCATATACATATACACATATAAACATACATTTACACAGACACAAACAAAGACATATATATGTATATTCATGCACAGTCACAGACAGACACACACACACATCACACACACATATACATCACACACACACACACACACACACACACACACACACACACACACACACACACACACACACACACACACACACACATATATATATATATATATATATATATATATATATATATATATATATATATATATACATATATAGATATATAGATAGATAGACAGACAGATAGATAGATAGATAGAGAGAGAGAGATACATATAATTATTATATCAAATAAAAACAGACCAACAGACGCAGATTTTTTTTTTTTTTAATCACGCACACAGAAAACCAGAAAGGAGAAAGCGCCCAGAGGGTGGGGGGGACGGGGGGGGGGGAAGCGAGGGCCAAGCAGCACGTGACTCAGAGGCGAGCGGCTGAGTCCGAGAGTGAGTGCGTGAGCGCGTTACGACACTCGGCCCGAACTCGCGTCTCGCCTGAGTCACGCTCGGACGGGGGGGGGGGGGTCACGCTGCTCATTAGCCAGTTGTTGTCCAAGGTTTTGTGTTGTGAGTGTGTTAAGGGGTGTGTTGTGAATGTGTTAAGGGGCGTGTTGTGAGTGTGTTAAGGGGTGTATTATGAATGTGTTAAGGGGTGTATTATAAATGTGTTAAGGGGTGTGTTGTGAATGTGTTAAGGAGCGTATTGTGACTGTGTTAAGGGCTGTGTTAAGAGTTTTATGTGTGTTATGGTGTGTTGTGTGCATTTTGAGTTTGTGAGGATGTTATGAGTGTGTTAAGGGGTGTTTTGAGGATGTCCTAGAGAGTTATGAGTGTGTTACGAGCTCCTGTCTGAGTGTTGCGGTTGTGTTAAAGCGAGTTTTATGAGTATGTCGTGGCGTGTCTGTCCCCGGAATGTGTTATGCGTGTGTTACAGCGTCGACCTATGAGTGTGTATTATGACGAAGAATGAATGTGTTACAAGAAAGATGAATGAGTGGGGGGGGGGGAAGCAGGACAGGGAGGATGGGGGGTGAAGGGCAAGGCCGGTGGGGGTCGCTGAAGCATGACTCGTTTTCAAAATTCATTTTAAAAGTGAGAGAGAGAGAGAGATGGAGGGAGGGAAGGAGAGAGGGAGGGAGGGAGGGAGAGAGAGAGAGAGAGAGAGAGAGAGAGAGAGAGAGAGAGAGAGAGAGAGAGAGAGAGAGAGAGAGAGAGAGAGAGGGAGGGAGGGAGGGAGGGAGACAGGAGAGAGAGAGAGAGAAACAGTGACAGAAAGAGAAAGAGAGAGAGAGAGAGAGAGAGAGAGAGAGAGAGAGAGAGAGAGGGAGGGAGAGAGAGAGAGAGAGAGAGAGAGAGAGAGAGAGAGAGAGAGAGAGAGAGAGCGAGAGAGAGAGAGAGGGAGGGAGGGAGGGAGGGAGGGAGGGAGAGAGAGAGAGAGAGAGGGAGGGAGGGAGAGAGAGAGAGAGAGAGAGAGAGAAAGAAGCAGAGAGGGAGACAGAGAGAGGGGAATGGGGTTAATACAGATCACAGATTCGAGAAAGAGGGAAGCCAGTGAGAAAAGTAAACACCTGTCTTTCTTTGCCTTCTTCTTCTACTGTTTCTTCTTCTTCTTCTTCTTCTTCTTCTTCTACTACTGTTTCTTCTTCTTCTTCTTCTTTTACTGTTTCTTCTTCTTCTT
>NC_091586.1:7244224-7256724 GCF_042767895.1 Penaeus vannamei
TAAGTGACTCGAATTGGCCGTTAAACGAGGGTCGGAAATTGATGCGCAGCGTTGCAATTGCTCGCGCACCGGAAATTTGCAGTCGGGGATCATGATTGTCGTCGACCGGCTTGTGAAAACGACCTTCGAGAGGCGCGGCTTTGCGACTCCGTGTAAACAATTTTCGCTTTGGTGCGGCGGCTAGCGGTGGTGGTGGTGGGGGGGGGGGTAGCGGTTGCAACACGGAGGGGGAGAAGACGGGGTGGGGGTGGAGGGAGAGTGAGGGAGAGTGAAGGAAGGAACGAAGGAGGGAGGGAGGGAGGGAGAGAGGTAATGAGGGAAAGTGAAAGCGATAGAGGGAGAGTGAGGGAGGGGAAGAAAGTGAGAGTGAGAGTAACAGTGAGAGTGAGTGAGAGTAAGAGTGAGTGAGTGAGAGTGAGTGAGAGAGAGAGAGAGAGAGAGAGAGAGAGAGAGAGAGAGAGAGAGAGAGAGAGAGAGAGAGAGAGAGAGAGAGAGAGAGAGGAGAGAGAGAGAGAGAGAGAGAGAGAGAGAAGAGGAAGAGAGAGAGAGAGAGAGAGAAGAGAGAGAGAGAGAGAGAGAGAGAGAGAGAGAGAGAGAGAGAGAGAGAGAGAAAGAAAGAAAGAAAGAAAGAAAGAAAGAAAGAAAGAAAGAAAGAAAGAAAGAGAAAACAGAAAGACAGACAGACTGAGATAAAATCAGAAAAAAATTACGACGCAGAAATAAAAATCATAACAAATAAATAAAAAAGAAGAAAAGAGAGAAAGAAGAAAGAAAGGCGAAAGAGAGAAGAGCCAAAGAGACGGAGACTCGCGGCCAACCGCAACGACGACTCCAAACCACCCAACGACCCATCAGCGAACCGCCATAATTGGTCCTTGGGCAGCAAGCACGTCCGAGGTGTTCGTGTGTTCGCCGGCGGGCATAGCGGGGCATCTGGGCATCCGGGCATCCGCGTGTGGCTGGCGGTGCGTTGTGTTTTAGGTATGTCGGCAGATACAGTGACAAGTCGTGGTATGTGAAGCGTGGGCGACGAAGCGGGGGTGGTTGGGGAAAAAAAAAATAAAAGAATTCACGTAGGAAGACAAATGGCGCGTTCGAACACTCGTTGCTGTCGAAAGAGGTGGGGGGAGGAGGAGGAGGGGGTGGTAGGGGGTTCTACCGGGGGTAGGGGTTCATAAGAATTTAAAGAGGGGGTGGGGTCTTTTTTCTACTGTGTTGGGGTTAACAGGGGTTGGGGGTCTTCAAGGGATGAGAGTTCACGGGGGGGGGGTATCTACAGTGACGTAGGGGGAAGGGACAGATAATCTACAGTGAGGGGGGGGGAGAATATTAAAAAAGAAAAAAAAAACGAACCCCCCCATCCTCTCCCCCCTCCCCCTCCTCATCCATGACGTCATCCGCGATAGCCGAGATAGATAAGGTCGTGACGTCACAGCAAAACAATCATTGCATTCACGACGAACCTCATGCACGTGACGTCACAGGTGCAACAGAGAGGACGGGAGAGGAGTGGGCAACAGCGACGTATTGAGGACGGATAAACATACCCACATGCGGAAAAGACACACATAAGGGGGTCCGTGTTCATGGGAATGTTAGGCATGGTAACATTCCCTTTATCTTGTTTTCCTTTCTAACTTCTTTCTTCATTCCTTTCTCCTTTTCTTCCTTTCTTCCTTCTTTCTTCTTTCCTTTATCTTTTTTTTCTCTCTCTTTCTTCTTTCTTCATTCCTTTATCTTTTTTTCTCTCTCTCTTTCTCCTTTCTTCATTCCTTTCTCCTTTTTTTCTCTCTCTTCATTCTCTCCTTTCTTTTCATTGCTTTGTAATATTTTTTTCTCGTTTTCTCTTCTGGTAACCTTCCCTTTATCTTTTTCTCTCTTCCTTCTTTCGTCATTCCTTTCTTCATCTTTTCATTTCTTTGTAATATTTGTTTTCGTCACTCTTGGATCTTTTTTTTCATTTTCTCTCGTTTTTCTCTCTCTCGTCTTTCTCTTATCTTTTAATGACTTTATCATTTGTTCTGACTCTAATCTATCACTTTTCTTTTCGTCTTTCTTCAAGTGTTTTGTCATTTTTCTCATCCTTGAAATTCTCTTGTCTTAAGAATGTAAGAAAATAATTGTGATAGATTTGTGATTAGTTGGTTTTGATATAGTAGAGTGTGGAATGAGAGAGATGGAGAGGGGGGAAGAAAAAGAGAAATAGGGAGGGAGGGAGGGAGGGAGTGAGGGAGGGAGAGAGAGAGAGAGAGAGAGAGAGAGAGAGAGAGAGAGAGAGAGAGAGAGAGAGAGAGAGTGAGAGAGAGAGAAAGAGATAGAGAGTGAGAGAGAGAAAGAGTGAAAGTGAGAGAGTGGGAGAGAAAGATAGATAGAGAGAGAGAGAGAAAAAGAGAAAGAGAGAGAGAGAGAAAGAGAGAAAGAGACAGAGAGAGAGACAGACAGACAGACAGACAGACAGACAGACAGACAGAGACAGAGAAAGAAAGAGAGAGAGACAGACTGACAAACAGACAGAGACAAAGAAAGCCAGAGACAGAAAGACAGACAAAAAGAAAGACAGAAAGAAAGCCAGAGACAGAAAGACAGACAAAAAGGAAAGACAGAAAGAAAGCGAAAGAACAGAACTGCTCGCACACAAATATCCTGCAGATGATGTCATGTGTTTACATTCCTCACACATCTTTAACGGCTTCGTCTTTCTTATATATGTATTGCATTCCTCAATCGCTTCTTTTATGTAAACAGCGAATTTTGTTTGCTTTGTTTATCTCACGTAACTTGATTCCTCTTTCCAAATGTCAGAGAAGATTTTTTTTTAATAATAATAATGATGATAAATGAAGTGATTTAAGGGAAAGTTATGATCGGCAAAACTAAATATTTGGAATAGTTGGTAATATATTAAAATATCAATGATAATAGCGATGATGATGATGGTGGTAAAGGTGGTGGTGGTGGTGGTGGTGATAATGATGATGATGATGATGATGATGATGATGGTAGTGGTGGTGGTGATGATGATGGTGATGATGATGATGATGGTAGTGGTGGTGGTGATGATGATGGTGATGATGATGATGATGATGATGGTAGTGGTGGTGGTGATGATGATGATGATGATGATGATGATGGTAGTGGTGGTGGTGATGATGATAATGGTGGTAATAATAATAATGATAATAATAATGATAATAGTAATAATATTATCAATATCATAATGATAATATTAATCATAATAATAATAACAATAATCATAATAATAACAACAACAATGACGATGATAGTGTTAATGATAACAATAACAATAACAACAATAACAGCAACAGCAATACTCATCAAAAAAATACCGAATACATCATTACCCAAAGGAAAATGACCGATGATTTTGAGGTCAAAGCGCCAACTGCGCAGGAAACCAACAAGAGGTTTAATAACCGCTCTTCGTCTAAGTCGCTTATAAAAAAAAAGAAGACGATCGCCAAAGACAGAATCAAAATGGAGTGAGTAATTGCAATTGCATTCGGCTCAACTACGCAGCGAGGGATACCTTACTTGAGTGGCAAGAGTGGTGGTATTCAAGTGGCGAACGTTGACCACTTCAAAAACATTTAATTTTCCCGCCAATTTTCGTCCAGGTTGAATAGCGAGACAAGACCGTTAAAAAAAAGAAAACACTACAACTACTACTCATAATTATAATACGAATCAAACTTTAAATTTGAAATCAAACGCTTAAAAAAAACATTTACTTGACCTACTATGGATAGTCTAATTTACTCATCAAATAGAGTAAATAGTAATTAATCAATTGAAAATAATGGCGACTGTTCGATCGATCTTTCGCTGAGGGATGTGAATGCCTTCTCTTCACTAGCCCTTGGTTGTACGACTTCTTCTCCAATTAACTACATTCTCCTGATATCATTTTCCTTTCTGTTCTAATTCTCTCTTCTTTTGCCTGTTTTCTTCTTTCGCAATCCTTTGTTCACGACATTCTTTGCCTTTCGCCCCTCTTTCTTTCTTTCTTTCTCTCTCTCTCTCTTTCTCTCTCTCTCTCTCTCTCTCTCTCTCTCTCTCTCTCTCTCTCTCTCTCTCTCTCTCTCTCTCTCTCTGTCTCTTTCTCTTTCTCTCTCTTTCTTTCTTTCTCTCTTTCTATTTCTCTTTCTCTCTCTCTCTCTTTCTTTCTCTCTCTCTCTCTTTCTTTCTCTCTTTCTTCCTTTCTCTCTCTCTCTCTGTGTATCTTTCTTTTTCTCCTTCTCTTACTCACTCACTCACTCCTTTCCGACCTTCCTCAAGAGCTTTTCCAGCGAATTGACACAATTGCTCCTCCTCGTCCTCGTCTTTCTTATTCTTCGTCTTCTCCTCTTTCCCCTTCCCATACCCCTCCCCCCCTCCTTCTCCCCAGCTCCCCCTCCTCCCTCTCCCTCCCCCCGCTCCTCATCCCCCTTCTCCCCCTCCATCCTCCTCCCTCCCTCCCTCCCTCCCTCCCTCCCTCCCCCTCCTCCTCCCTCCCTCCCCATCCCTCCCTTTCTCCCTCCCCCTCCCCCCTCCTCCTCCTCCCTCTTCTCCCTCTCCCTTCTGCCCCTCCTCCCTCCCTCCCTCCCCCTCCTCCTCCTCCCCTCCTTCTCCCACTCCCTCCTCCTCCTCCATCCCCCTCCTCCTCCTTCCCCCTCCTCCTCCTCCCTCTCCCTCCTCCTTCTCCCACTCCCCCCTCCTCCTTCCCCTCTACTCCCTCCTCCCTCCTCCCTTCCCCCCTCCTCCCTCTCCCTTCTCCCCCTCCCTCCCTTCCTCCCTCTCCTCCCTCCTCCTCCTCCCTCCTCCTCCCTCTCCCTCCTCCCTCCCCCATCATCCCCTTTCCCTCCTTCCCCCTTCTCCTCCTCCCTCCCTCTCCACCCTCCTCCCCCCTCCTCCCTCCCCATCTCCTCCCTAATCCCTCCCCCACCTCTCCCTTCCTCGCTCTCCCTCCCCCCTTCTCCTCCCCCTCCTCCCTCTCCCCCTCCTCCCTCCTTCCCTGCCTCCCTCCATCCCCCTTCTCCTCCTTCTCCCCTCCTCCTCCTCCCTCCTCCCTCCCCCCTCCTGCCGGCGACCGCAACGACGAGGACGCCGCCGTTCGAGAGCGATCGGCGATGGCGCGATACGATTGTCTCTCCATCATCTCCTGCCGACGAGTGCAAGGAGGGGACGGTCCCCCTCCCCTCCACCCCTCACCCCCGATCATCGTTTTGTGTTGGAGTGGGTGAGGAGGAGATGAGAGAAGGGAGGGGAAAGAGAGGAGGGAGGGGAAGAGAGAAGAGGAGGGAGGGGGGAGAGGAGAGGAAAGGGGAAGGAGGGGAGAGAAGAATAGGGAGATGGGAAGGGGGAGGGGGAGGAATTAAAGGAAAGGGGGGTGCACGGGAGAGGGAGGGGAGGAAGGAAGAAAAGGGAGAGGTGCACGGAGGAGTATGGGGAGGAGGGAAGGAAGGAAAATGAAAAGAAAGGAGAAGAGAGAGGGAGGAGATATAAAAAGGGAAAGTGAGAAGGAAAACAAAAAAAAAGAAAATGGAAAAATGTGTGTGTGGGTTGAAGTAACGGAATAGGGCTAACGGAGAAGAAAGAGGGAGGTGAGGAAAACGCGAGGGCAGGGGGATAGGAAGAGGGGAGAGGAGGAGAGGTTACCTGGAGTGCAATTGAGGCGGTTCCCTTATCTATGCTGCGATCTGGTGTGCTGGGTGATATGACTTGGTGTTACTGACCCCCCCCCCCCCCCCCGCTCTCTCTCTCTCTCTCTCTCTCTCTCTCTCTCTCTCTCTCTCTCTCTCTCTCTCTCTCTCTCTCTCTCTCTCTCTCCCTCTCTCTCTCACTCACTCACTCTTTCTCTTTCCTCTACTCTCTCTCTTTTTCTCTCCCTCTTTCTTTCCTCTACTTTCTCTCCCCTCTCTCTTTCTCTTTCCTTTACTTTCTTTCTCTCCCTATCCCTCTCTCTTTCTCTTTCCTCTACTTTCTTTCTCTCCCTCTCCTTCTCTCTTTCTCTTTCCCCTACTTTCATTCTCTCGCTCTCTTTTTTCCTCTACTTCCTCTCTCTCTCTCTCTCTCTCTCTCTCTCTCTCTCTCTCTCTCTCTCTCTCTCTCTCTCTCGCTCTCTCTCTTTCTCTCTCTCTCTCTCCACTCACTCTTTCTCTTTCCTCTACTCTCTCTCTTTTTTTCTCTCCCTCTTTCTTTCCTCTACTTTCTCTCCCTCTCTGTTTCTCTTTCCTTTACTTTCTTTCTCTCCCTATCCCTCTCTCTTTCTCTTTCCTCTACTTTCTTTCTCTCCCTCTCCTTCTCTCTTTCTCTTTCCCCTACTTTCATTCTCTCGCTCTCTTTTTTTTCCTCTACTTCCTCTCTCTCTCTCTCTCTCTCTCTCTCTCTCTCTCTCTCTCTCTCTCTCTCTCTCTCTCTCTCTCTCTCTCTCTCTCTCTCTCTCTCTCTCTCTCTCTCTCTCTGGCGCTGTCATCCCTATCGTATAATTCTTGTTCTTCCTGTGTTCGTTATCGTTTCTATCCTCTTCCACGGCCTTACATTTATATTTTCTTCTCTTCCTCTTTCATTTTCTGCTTTATCTCCATCATCTTATTTTTTCTTCTGTTCGCTATCACTTCCATCTCCTTCGCTCACTGCCTTTCATTTGTCGGAATTTTCTTTTCTTTTTTGTTTTTTCTCTCCTCCCCTCTTATTCTCTCTCCATCTTGCTCCTCATTTTACGTTTCCATTTTTCTTCCTCCTTTCTCCCCTCTTTTATTTGCTTATTTCCCCCCCTTCCTCCTGCCTTTTATCATATTGTATTTTTTCTATTCTTTTCTCCCCTCCTCTATTTCCCATTTTTATTCATTCTCTTCTCTCCTTCCTCTCTGTGTTTTTCTTATTTTCTCCACTCGTTTATTATTTTTTCTTTTTCTTCTCTTCTCTCTTTTTTCCCTGCCTTCTGCCATCCTAGTGCCTTTTTCCTATATCTTTCTTCACTTCCTTATTCCATTTTTATTTATTCTCTTCTCTCCTCCCTCCCTGCCTTCTATCACCCCAGTCCCTTTTTCCTATAATTCCCCCTCCCTTATTCCCTTTTTCATCCTCTTCTCTCCCCCCTTCCTCCCTTCTATCATCCAAGTCCCTTTTTTCTATAATTCCCCATCTTCCTTATTCCCTTTTTCATCCTCTTCTCTCCCCCCTCCCACCCTTCTATCATCCAAGTCCCTTTTCCCTATAATTCCCCATCTCCCTTATTCCCTGTTTCATCCCCTCCCTCCCTTCTATCACCCCAGTCCCTTTTTCCTATAATTCCCCCTCTCCCTTATTCCCTTTTTTATTCTCTTTTCTCCTCCAACCTTGCGCTCTGTAAAGGCAAGCGAAATAGCGAGGTCTTGCTGCCCGGTCGCCAAGGCTTTTTCGACGCTCGCGCTATCTATTTCTCTGTCTATCGCTCACAGACAAACACTAGTTCGCACTGTCATTCTGCCTGTGTTATTTTCATTTATATTTTTATCTCTACTTTTCGTCTCTGTCTGGTTCTTTTCATGTGTATATGTACGTATATAGGTATATGGATATATATATATATATATATATATATATATATATATATATATATATATATATATATATTACATATAAATATAAATAATCATTCATATATATATATATATATATATATATATATATATATATATATATATAGACAGTAACAATGTCATGTCTCACATGCTTGCGTCAGTAACCCCCCCCCCCAAAAAAAAAAAAAAAAAAAAAAAAAAAAAACAAAAAAAATTTCGGCGAAAGAGAAATTTCCCTTGATCGATTTCACGGCGGATCAAATCCTGACCTCGAATTCATAATGGTCATCTCACGTCATTTCCTTTTTTTCTCTCTCTTTTTCGCCGCCGATTTCGCCCGAAATCTGCGATCGAATCACTCCCGAGGAACGGCAACGCGGGTAGTCTAAAAAGGTCGAATGTCGGCTTCATTTGTCATACTTCCCAGATCTCGGTGTATTTTTTCATCTCATTCCCTTCTACATTACTCTCTCATAAGGCAACTGTACCACAGCTGGTCACACAAACCACCACACAAACGCACAAACACAACTGGTCACACAAACCACCACACAAACGCACAAACACAGCTGGTCACACAAACCACCACACAAACGCACAAACACAACTGGCCACACAAACCACCAAACAAACGCACAAACACAACTGGTCACACAAACCACCACACACACGCACAAACACAACTGGTCACACAAACCACCACACAAACACAACTGGTCACACAAACGCACAAACGCACAAACTTGCACCAGAAAAGTACCATCAAGCAAAACACCTTTAGAACCAACGGCGTCGACGCATAAGAAGAACTTTATGACCGCCTCTCTTCACAAGATCCCAAAAGAAGAAGGAAAAAAAAAGACTTAGATCCCAATCTCCTTGCCACCTGCCGCACCGGGACGCAGACAGGGCTACTTAGAGTAACGAGCGAACGAGGCACTTGCGCCCTTAAGTGTCCCGTGCGGTGGCTGAGCCGTCCCGCCGCGAGGGGGAAGAAACAAACGTCCGAGTTCCTTCGAGTGAAAACAAGAGTAATATGCCTTCGAACCTCCCATGGCCGAGTGTGCGGCGGCTTTAAGGTCAGGCGGACCTTTCACGAGCAAAACAGGTGGGTCATTACACCTCCAAAAGGTCCAAGAGGCGCCGGCAGTAAGCACCCTCCGACCCTTCCCTTAGCAACGGTCGAAAGTGACGCCGCGAGACGACGCTGGCGAAAGACGCGGACCTCGGGGAGGACCTCGAAGGATGACTCCGGACGGCGCCCCTCAAGGATGAAGGGGGGAGGGAGAGTGAAGGAATATAAACACACACACACACACACACACACACACACACACACACACACACACACACACACACACACACACACACACACACACACACACACACACGCACGCACGCACACATATATATACATATACATAAGAGAGAGAAAGAGACAGACATAGACAGATAGAGCGGGGAGGAAGAGGGAAGAGGGAGAGCCGGTGATACGGCAACCCCATCCCCCCTCTCCCACATTGCCTCCCCCTCCCTCCCCCTCCCCCTCCCCCCACATTTCCCCCGCTCCCCCTCCCCCCATCCTCCCTCCCCTCGCCCCGTCTGCAATCATCGTTTCGCGCCGAGCTGCCTCCGCGCCCGCCGCCCGCAGCAATCACCTCGCCGACAACAACGGTTTCTTGGTACTGCCTCGGAGGCGTCCGCTGCGCCGCCGGAGATTGCCTGCTTGGAATCTGGGTTTCTCTTCGGCGGCCATGGGACTCGCCCGGGGAATGGGTCGCCGCCATGCGTGCACACGTACATACATTCATACATATATACATGCATACATTTATATATTCATACGTACGGACATACATACATAAATACAAATATATATACCTACATATATAAATACAAATATATATACATAAATACAAATATATATACATACATACAAACATACGTACATACATACATAAATACGTACATGTATACAAATATATAAATGAATACACATTATAAAAATACAAAGGAAAATCCCCCTTAGAAAACCTACAAACCTCAGCAGCAACAGCAAAACAAGACCCCCACCCCCACCCCACCCCCAGCCCCCCTCTGACGCACAAGCCCCTGGCGACCCAGCACCGGGTGCCACTCGCCCCGTGGCCCTGCATTGGCACGGGGGCCAGGTGATCAATCATTAGCTTATTGTGTGTTAATGAAGAGGGCGAGGGCGGGGAGGCTGCAGGTGGAGCGTGGGCGGACTTAATGGCAGTTCGGGGTGTAATCGGGCAAGGCGGTGGGTGGAGGTGGGGAGTGGGAGGTGGGGGGGCTCACAAGGGAATATTTGTCGGGCCGGGTTGGGGGGCGAGGGGTGCGTGTGCGGGCATGGATACACGCAAGACTGCACGCACGCAAACGCAGATTATGTCTCTATCTATCTATCTATCTGTGTGTGTCTCCCTCTCCCTCTCGTACATAAACTCCCACACACTTTCCTAGAAACATTCTAAATCTAAAAAAATAAAAAATAAAACACACACACACACACACACACACACACACACACACACACACACACACACACACACACACACACACACACACACACACACACACACACACACACACACACACGCACACGCCCGCACACGTCCGCCCGCACACACACGCCCCCGAGCGACTCCCGCCTCCACCAGACCATGAAAGGAAGGAAAATATACCGAGAACCGCGACATATAAAGCCAAGGAAAGAAAACGAATATATAAAAATAAATAAATAAACAAATATTGGCACCTAGCAACTCCCGATGGATGATGATGACGTCAGCTGGCTCACCTACCCCCCCCCCTTCCCTCTCTCCCTCCCCCCTCCGTACCTCCCGTTCGAATTTCTTTTCACCCTCCCCCCCCCACCCCCTCCTTCCCTAAATGTTTTTATGTCGGTGTTATTGGATATGTTGTGGATAGATCTATGTTGTTTTTGTGGCTATGTTGTTATCTATTCTCTACGTTGCTTCTGTGTCTATTTTGTTATCTATTTTTTGTTGCTTTTGGGATTATTATATCGTTATCATACTTGATGTTATTGATACTGATACTTTCAAATTCAATTTTGGTTACTAAATTCTTAAATAAAACTGAGAGAGAGACAGAGAGAGAGAGAGAGAGAGAGAGAGAGACAAGGAGAGAGAGCGAAAGAGAGCGAGAGAGAGAGAGAGAGAGAGAGAGAGAGAGAGAGGAGAGAGAGAGAGAGAGAGAGAGAGAGAGACAGAGATTCAGTGTCACACCCGCGGAGGTCACGTGTCCAAGTGACTGACAGGTGATTAGGAACCCGTCGTGTGTGTGTGTGTGTGTGTGTGTGTGTGTGTGTGTGTGTGTGTGTGTGTGTGTGTGTGTGTGTGTGTGTGTGTGTGTGTGTGTGTGTGTTGTGCGTGTGTGTTGTGCGTGTGTGTGTGTGTGTGTGTGTGTGTGTGTGTGTGTGTGTGTGTGTGTGTGTGTGTGTGTGTGTGTGTGTGTGTGTGTGTGTGTGTGTGTGTGTGTGTGTGCGTGCGTGCGTGTGTGTGTGCGCGCGGGCGTGTGTGTGTGCGTATGTGCCTCTGTCTATGTGCGTGAGAAAGAGAGAGAAATAGACGGGCAGACAGACAGACACAGACAAAGACATAGATAAACAGAAAGAGATTCAGTAGAGTACACGTAAACAAAAATAGAGTGCGCCCCACGTGCGTGTGCGTGTGCGCGTGGGCGTGTACGTGTGAGTGTGAGTGTGTGTGTTTGACCTCAATCTCGTAATAATGACCTTTGCCTGTCCTCATATCGTTTACTGGGTCACAACGCAAGTGTGAGTCCGAGGAAGGGGAGGGAAGGAGAGGGAAGGGCAGGGAAAGGGAGATAAGGGAGAAAGGGGAGGAGGAGGAAGAGAAGGAGGATGGGGAGGATAATGGAAGAGAAGGAGGAGGATGGGGAGGAAAATGGAAGAGAAGGAGGAGGATGGGGAGGAAAATGGAAGAGAAGGAGGAGGATGGGGAGGAAAATGGAAGAGAAGGAGGAGGGGAGGAGGAGGAGAAAAAGAAGGAGAAGAAAAGAAGAAGGAGGAGGAGGGAAATGGAAGAAAATGAAGAGGAGGAAGAGGAGATGAAGAAGATAAAAGGAGATGGGGAAGATGAGAAAAAGAAGTAGGAACAGCAGCAGTAGTAGAAAAAGAAGAAAGGCAACAGATTTTAAAAAGAAAAGCGAGGGGAAAGAAGAAAACGGAAGAGTAAATACTAAATAAATCGAAAACATAAAAAAGAAAAAAAAATCACACAGATTACAAACATATGTAAATCAGAAGAAAAAAAAGTATACAAGAGGCACACACATAAAAGAAATAAAACATTCGAAGCAGAATAAAAAAACCAACAGAGAACATAAACACTGGGAGAAGGAAGGAAGGAAGGAGTGTGAGAGGAAG
Source organism: Penaeus vannamei (assembly GCF_042767895.1). Lineage (NCBI taxonomy): Eukaryota > Metazoa > Arthropoda > Malacostraca > Decapoda > Penaeidae > Penaeus > Penaeus vannamei. Next base: position 7,256,222 of record NC_091586.1, read on the forward strand.
GACAAGGAGGTGAAGGAAATGGTCCGTGAAGGAGGTTAAGTAGCGTCTTGGGAACGAACTCTTTCAGCGCAGCCACCTTGGACAAACGTACGCACATACACACGTACATATGGCTATACGAACGCACATACATACGCAAACGAGAGCACGTAGATGTACACATGGCTATACATACACAAACGTACGCACATACACACGCACATATGGCTATACGAACACACATACATACACAGACGAGAGCACGTAGATGTACACATGGCTATACGAACATACATTCATGTACACATGGCTATACAAACACACATACATACACAAACGAGAGCACGTAGATGTACACATGGCTATACGAACACATACATACACAAACGAGAGCACGTAGATGTACACATGGCTATACATACACAAACGTACGCACATACACACGCACATATGGCTATACGAACGCACATACATACGCAAACGAGAGCACGTAGATGTACACATGGCTATACGAACATACATTC
>NC_091586.1:7266724-7269224 GCF_042767895.1 Penaeus vannamei
TCTTCCTTCCATGCTCCTTTCCTTCACAATTTATCCTCTCCTCCTTCATCGTTCACTTCTTTTACATCCTTTCTGTCCTTCTCGTTTCCTATCCTCCTTCCACATCATTCTACCTCTTTCCTCCTCCCCCTTTTTCTTCCTCACTTCTCTTCCTTCCCTCTCTTTTCCTCCTCACTTCTCCTTTTCCCTTATTCCCACCTCACTTCTCTTCCTTACCTCCTTACTTTTATTCCTCTCCTCCTTTTTGCTCATTTCTCTTGCTCCCCTCCTTCTCTCATTTTTCGTCACTGCTTTTCTTCCCCTTCTTCCCTCATTTTTTCCTAATTTCTCTTCCTCCCCTCATTTTTCCTCACTCCTCTTCCTTCCCTCATTTTCCCCATTTTTCTTCCTCCTTTCCTTTCCTCCTTTAACCCCTTCCCTCCTCCCCCTACCCCCTCCTTTTTCCTCCTTGCCTCTCTTCCCCCACCCCCTCCTTCCCTCCCTTTTCCTCATTTCTCTTCCTCCTCTCCCCCCCGTCCCTTCTCCCTTTCGCAGACGTTCTCGTTTGGCCACGACACGCAAACTACTTGAATATGTACGACCTCCGCTCCTATCTCTCCCGGATGGATCACTTCCGAACGTTCGACGCGCTTTTGTTTCGCTCACGTGAATTTTTTTTTTTTTTTTTTTTTTTTTTTTTTGCTATCTCTGTCTCTCTTTTATCTTTCTCTATGTCTATGTTTCGTTTTGGTTCTCTTCCTCTGTCTTTACTTTCTTTTTTGTTTTTTGTTTTTTTTTTCTTTCCCCTTAACTTTTTTTATTTTCGTTTTTATATTTTTATTTTTATTAATTTTCTCTCTCTCTCTCTCTCTCTCTCTCTCTCTCTCTCTCTCTCTCTCTCTCTCTCTCTCTCTCTCTCTCTCTCTCTCTCTCTCTCTCTCTCTCTCTCTTTTCCGCTGTTTATATGTGTTTCACAATTCTCTACTACATGGGATTTACTCACATTTCATTATATATACAGAATAAATCTTTAGAAACATGTAAAATATAAATAAGTTGAAACAGAGTCCAATAACCCTTCTCTTCCTTGCAAAATAGACTGCAGGTCAACCTCAAATTAGCAGATCTTAAAAAATGTTCTGACTGCCTAAACGTGTATATGTGTACGTGCATAGGTGCATACACATCTCTCTCTCTCTCTCTCCATATATATATATATATATATATATATATATATATATATATATAGAGAGAGAGAGAGAGAGAGAGAGAGAGAGAGAGAGAGAGAGAGAGAGAGATGTATATATATGTATATATATATATATATATATATATATATATATATATATATATATATATATATATATATATATATGTATATATATATATATATATATTGTAGCCTTTGCAATGCTTGTCATTGCCATCCTCTCTCCTTCCCCTTCCCTCCTTTCATCTCCAATCCCACCTGCATCCCTCCACCTCTTCCTCACCCTCTCTCCCACCTCCCCCCCTCTTCCTCCTCCTCTCCCCCACCTTCCCCTCCCAACCTTCCCCCTTTCCCAAAGAAAAAAAGCAAATAAAAGGGAAGAACCAAAGCGCCCCCTCTCCCCCCTCCCCCCTCCGCCCCCTCCTCCAAGCACCTGCCGCATCGAGAGAAACTTGGAAGCAGCCAGACTTCCGCTTTCGTGGGGATTTTACTTCCGGAATATTCAATGAACTTGACTTTCGGCGCCGCTCGAGACGCAGGGCTTTCCTTCGGCCGCGTCGCCGCCGGGAGGCTCCTGGCCGCTTCCGCCTTTCGCCCCGGGTCTGCCTCTTGCGATTCTTTCATTTTTTTCTTGTTATTATTTCTTCTTTTTTCTTCTTTTTTCGTTTTTGGTTTTTTTTCTTCCTTTTTTTCTTTTTATTTGTTTTTTTTCTTCCTTTTTTTTTTTTTTTTTTTTGGGGGGGGGGGTGTCGTGCTTTTTTTAAGGTATGTTTTTTATGTGATAAGAAAAAATCTAGTGTAATATGGAAATTTTATAGTTATCAACCCTTATTTCTCTTAAAGAATAGGAGAGAATTAGGTTCAAAGAATACAAAGTGAGGAAGAATCAGGCAAAAAGAAAGAGGACAAGAAGACGAAGGTTGTACGAAGATGAAGAAGAGAAGAGAAAACAAAGAAAAAGAAGAAACAAAAAAGTAGAAGACGAAAAAGGGATAAAAAAAAAGACGAAGAAGAAACAAAAAGGGAAAAGAAGAAAAAAAAATATCTAGACAACGAAGACGAAAACGAAGAATAAGAATAACAACAACAAAAAGAAATAAACTACGATGCCCTCTACTCATGGTTTCTTCTCACAATCAAAATACGCCTCTTCCCCCCCTTCCCCTCCCCTCCCCTTCCCCCCTTCCCTCCACCCCTCTCCCCCCACTGGACCCCCAAAAAAGGCTTTGCGGAAAGTATTCCCAGCACGAAGCCTCACCGGAGCTACAGCACATTCATTCCCTCTTCGTTCTAAGTGGGACGCGTTTTCTG
>NC_091586.1:7279224-7284224 GCF_042767895.1 Penaeus vannamei
AAGAGAGGAAAATAAAAAAAGGAAAGAATGGAAAAGATGATGATTATTGGAGAATAATAGAAAAAAAATAATGGAAACTTTGAATTTAGAATTTCTTGTCGATAATGACATTTTTTTATGGAGAAAGAATAGGAAATTAAAGAAAGAAGAGGGAGAAGAAGGAGGAGGGAAGGAAGACAAGAAAAGGGGAAATAAGAGATGGGAAGAGACGGAATGGGAAGGGAAAAGAAGAGAGGAGAAGAAATGAGAAGAGAATAAAAGAAAAGGAAGAGAGAGAGAGAGAGAGGAAGGAAGAGAAGAGGAAGGGAAAGGAGGGAAAGGAAAGGAAGGGAGAGAAGGAAAGAGAGTGGAGAGAAGGGAAGAAAGAGGAGGGGAAAAGGAGAGACACATACAAACGCAGAAACAACCAGAAAAAAACAGACACAGACTCCCAATAATCCAATAAATGATACAAAGAAAGACAGCAGTGATAAACAAATAAACAAGAAAGATAAGAAAATCAAAACAAGTAAAAAGTTTCCAAAGAGCGAACACCTGTGCAGCTAAAACAGGAAGTAATGAGGAAATGGAGATAAGGCAAAAGGCAGAATGAGGACAGCAATAAAAAGGGAAATAAAATGAATAAACAAACAATGATGCTAATACCGAAAATAAACAGACAAGAAAAACAAACAACAAGAAAACAAAAACAAACAAGAAAAACACAAACAAACACATATACAACTAAATAAAGGAAATACACATGACAAGAAAAATGAAAGGGAAAGAATAGGAAAAAGAATTAAAAAATAGTGAAAAAAACGAATATAAGGGAAATGGAAGAGGACGAACGGAGGTGGAATAGAAATGACGTCAGAAGAGAAATTACACAATCAAGAGAAATCAGTTCACAAGGAAATGAGAATGATGGAAGAAAGGAGAAATTAATAGAGGGAGAAAATGGGAAGGAAGAGGAGGAGGGAGAGGGAAAAGAGAAGCAGAAAGAGCAAGAGAAAGAGAGAGAGAGAGAGAGAGAGAGAGAGAGAGAGAGAGAGAGAGAGAGAGAGAGAGAGAGAGAGAGAGAGAGAGAGAGAGAGAGAGAGAGAGAGAGAAATAGAAATAAGAAATGAAAAAAAGATCAGAATAAAAAAACATAAAAAAGAGAGAAGGTAGGACTTTGAGAGAGGGAATCGAAGGGAAGGAGAAACCCCCCTACCCTTACCCCTCCTTACCCCCTCCCCTACCACCCCCTCCCCACCCACCCTTTCCTCCTCGACATCGGTGAGTCATCCCCCAAATCAGGCGCTGCGAGGTCAGCTTCCTCCCTCCGTCGCCTCCCTCCCTCCTCCTCCTCCCTCCTCTCTTCCTCCTCCTCCTCCCCCTTTCCCCTCCACTTCCTCCTCCCTCCTCCTCCTCCTCCTCTCCCCTCTTCTTCCTCTTCCACCACCTCCACCACCACCTCCTCCTCCTCCTCCTCCTCCTCCTCCTTCTTCGCCGCCGCCCGGATCGACAGCCTCTCACGCCCGCCGCCCGCAGTTCCTTCCTGTCGGTGGCATCGTCTCCGCGAGCTCAGTCGGGCAAGGTGAGGGCGCGTGCAGGAGGAGGGAGGAGAGGAGGGAGGAGATGGGAGGAGGAGGAGGGAGGGAGGGAGGGAGGAGAGAGGGAGGAGGATGGGAGAGGTGGGGCGAAGGGTGGGTGAGGGGAGGCCTTAGGAGAGAGGGAGGGGAGGGAGGGAGGGAGGGAGGGAGGGAGGGAGGATGGGAGGGTGGGGCGAAGGGTGGGTGAGGAGAGCTCTAAGGAGAGAGGGAGGAAGGGGTTGGGAGGGAGGGAGGGGAGGATGGGGAGGTGGGACGGAAGGGTGGGAGGGAGGGTGGTTGAGAGAGGCCTAGCAGAGAGGGAGGACGGGGAGGGAGGGAGGATGGGGCGAAGGGTGGGAGGGAGGGAGGGCTGGGAGAGGGAGGCCTAGGAGAGAGGGAGGGAGGATGGGAGGATGGGAGGAAGGGTGGGTGAAGGAGGGTGGGGAGGTAGGGTTGGGTGGTATTGAGTGAGGAAGGGATGTATGAAGTGTTCTGTTTGTGTGTTTGTTTGCGTGTGAGTGCGTGCGTGCTTGCGTGCGTGCGTTTGTGTGTGTTCAAGTGCTTTCATCCGGACGTATGCATTTTTTTCAGATGAGAAGAAAGACACGGAGGGGTAGGGAGAAAATTACAAAAAAAAAAAAGAAGGAAAAAGAAAAAAATTATAAAAAGTAGAGATAAGAAAAATTAAAAATAAGAAATAGAAGGAGAAGAGGAAAGAAAAAAATCAGATCAGTAGCACCTTTTAACCAGAATATTCTAACTTTTTTTCCAATTCCTCCTTCATAAAAAAATAAATAAATAAATAAAAAAGACCCAAAAAGCAGAGACAGAACATGTTGATTCACAAAAGCGAAATGCACGTCGACCAACACCACCATGTTGACTTAGTATGTTGAAGTGACATTGCAATGTTGCTACATCTCGAGACAGTGAGAGATAGGGAGAGGAGGGCGAAGGAGGAGGAAGGGAGAGGGAGATAAAGAGGAAGAAATGTTGATGTATGTAAATAGGATAATAGTGTGCGTGAGTAATGTATGTATATATAATAATGATAATGATAATAATTATAATAATAATAATAATAATAATAATAATAATAATAATAATAATAATAATAATAACATAATAACAATAACAATAACATGATAATAATAACAATAATAATAATAACAACAATAATAATAATAATAATAATAACAATAACAACAACAATAACAGCAATAATAATGATGATATAAAGTAAGTAAATCTATAAAGTAATTAAGAAAATAAATATGAAATATGAATAAGTAAAAAGTAAAAATGCGCAATCGGGAATAACCATAATAATGATAAACAAAGAGAATAATAAAAGCAATCAAAATATGTAAATATGCAAGCGTTGACAAGATGGAAAGGACTGAAGCCTCATTCTCTCCCCTTTCTTGCCCTCCTCCTCCCCTCGTACCCTTCCCTCTTCCCCCTGCCTTGCCTTCTATACTACCTCATCTACCCCCTATCACTACTCCTCTTTCTCATATTCCCCCTTCCACCCCTTTCTTCTTTCTCTTCCCCGCTGCCTCCTTTCTCCCTACCCTCCCCCTCTTCCCCCCGCCTGCCCTCACTCTCGCTATTTTCCTCCCCTTTTCCTCACTACCTCTCACCTTCTCTTCCTCCTTCCTGCTTCCCCCTGCCTCCTTTCTCCTTACCCTCTTCCCCCCCTTCCCTCTCTTTCCCCACCCTGCCTCCTGCCCTTACCCCCTTTCCCTCTACCCCTCCCTCCTACCCCCTTTCCTCTTCCTCCTTCCCCCCTTTCTTCTTCTTCCTTCCCCCTGCCCCCTTCCCCTCCCCCCCCCTATTATTCCTTCTCTTCTTTCTTCACTAAGCCTCCCTTCCCACACCTTCCCTCCTTGCTCCCCCCCCTGGCCTTACCCTTCCCCCCTACCCCCTCCCTTGCCCTTCTTTCCCACAACTCAAGGGGAAAGTGTGTCGAAAGAACCAAAAAATAAAATAAAATAAAATATAAATAAATAAATAAATACATACATAAGACTTCATAAAAAAAGCAATAACGACCGACTTAAAAAACACGAACACGCAACAGCAAGCGAATCAGGGCTTATTATGATGATTATCGGCAAGTCTGATTGCAGTCATTAGCGCTGCAAGAACAAACAAGCAAAAGCCACTTTGAAGGGAGCGTGACGTCTCTCGCTGCTGCTGCTGTTGTTTTTGTTGTTGTTGTTGCTTTTGTTTTGTTGTTGTTGCTTTTGTTTTTATTTTGTTGTTGTTGTTGCTTTTGTTTTTGTTTTGTTGTTGTTGCTTTTGTTTTTGATTTGTTGTTGCTTTTGATTTGTTGTTGTTGTTATTGTTGCTTTTGTTGTTGATTTTGTTTTTGTTTTGTTGTTATTGTTTTTGTGGCTTGGTTGTTTTTGATGTTATTGTTTTTCTTGTTGTTCTGTTGTTTTTGTTGTCGTTTTTGTGGTTATTGTTGTTACTGCTGTTTTTGTTGCTGTTGCCTTTGTTGCTGCTTTTGCTGTTGTTTCTGTTTTTCTGCTGTATTTATTTGCATCAGTTTAACCCTTTTTTATCCGAGGTGATTTATCTGCTGGATATTTATGTTGTATTTTTTGCCCCGCCAATGAGTCCTATATATAGCGACAGATCCCCCTATCTATCTATCTATCTAAATGGGTTTGTGTGCGTGTGTGTTTGTGCGTATGTGTTGTCTTGGGTCTTCTTATGAGGATACAGAAGACCTTGTGTATGAGTATGCAAATAAACACACACACACACACACACACGCACGCGCATACACACACGCATACAAACGCACATGCACGCGCATACACACATGCACACGCACACACACACACACACACACACACACACACACACACACACACACACACACACACACACACACACACACACACGCACAGACATACACACACACACATACACACACACACATGGTGCACACACACAAACACACACATACACGGTACCCCCCACACACACGCACACACACACACACGCACATACGTAAACAAAAGCTACGGGTTTACAGCTAGTGAGAGCAGACCACGCAAGGACTAATTTAAAATGCGTCTCACGTTTTCGCGTTTCCAAAGTCATATGTATATGGCGTATGACTCATTCTTTGGGGGGAGGAGGGTGGGGGTTGGGGGGATGGGGGAGAAGGATGGGGGAGTAGGAGGAGGGAGCATAAGGGTGGATGGATGGGGGTGGAGGGAGGGGAGGGCAAGGGAGGGAGGGGAAGCGTGGAAGGGGAAAATGGAGAGAGTAGGGAGGAAGGAACGGAGAGGAGTGGAGAAGAAATGGGGCAAGGGGGGAAGGAGGAGGGATGGGCAAGGGGAATGATGAGATAAGGAATGGGGAGAATGGGTGAAAAGGGAAGAGGGTGAGAGGAGAGAAAGGGAATGGGGAATATGAACGGGAGAC
>NC_091586.1:7291724-7301724 GCF_042767895.1 Penaeus vannamei
ACAAACTCACCCATTAAAGAACACACCAAAACAACAAACAAACAAAACAAAGCAAACAAACAAACGACCCCAAACCCCATTAAAAAAAAACCCTACCAAGTCGTCTTTTAAAAAGCCGTTTCCCCACGACTACCCAGGGGTGGAGGGGGGAGGGGGGGGTAGCGGTGGTCGTGGCAGGGAGTCCCCGGGAGTCGTAGCAGGGAGAGCAAATTTCAAAAGGTCACATGAACGCGAGATAGGGAGATAAGGCCTGATAAAGGGAGTGTAGGACAGCATACCTGGCGTGTCTTGTGTTTAAAGGGAGTGGGAGTGGTGGGGGAAGGGAGGGAGGGAGTGTGGAGGGGAAGGGGAAGGGGGGAAGGAAGTGTGAAGGGGGAAGGGGGATGGGGGAGGGAGTGTGGAGGGGGAAAGGGTGAAGGGAGAGGGGTAGTGTAGAGGGGAAGGGGGAAGGGAGGGAGGGAGGAGAGGGAGGGAGGGAGGGAGTGTGAAGGGGATGGGGGGAGGGAGAGGGGGAGTGTGGAGAGGAAGGGGGAAGGGGGGAGGGAGTGTGAAGGGGGAAGGGGGAAGGAAGGGAGGGAGTGAGAGTGGTCGGGGGAAGGGAGGGAATGTGAAGGGGAAGGGGAGGAAGGAAGTGGGAGGCGGAGAGAGGGGGGAAAGGGAAGTGGGAGGGGGAGAGAAGGGGAAGTAAAGGTGGGGGAGTAGGAAGGATGGAAGGGGGGATGGAGGGAGTGGTTGGGGAAAGGGAGGGTTGGGAGTAGGGGGGAGGGAGGGGGATGGATGGAGTGGAAGGGGAAGGGGAAAGGGGGAAGAGTTGAAAGTGGGGGGAAGGGTTGCAGAGTGGGCCTTTGAGGGAAGAGGGGAGAGGGGGGAAATGTAAAGAGAAAATTGAAAGAGTGGGAAGTGAGCGAGGAAGAGAGAAAAAAAGGAAAAAATAAAGAATGGGGACAGATGAAAGACAGAATGAAAGAAAGAAAGAACGATCGAAAAAAAGAGAAAAAGAAAAGAAAAAAATAAAGAAGGGGAGAGGGGGAAAATGTAGAGAGAATTGGAGAGTGAGGAAGAGAGCGAGAGAGAGAAAAAAAGGAAAAAGAAAGAATGGAGACAGATGAAAGACAGAAGAAAACAAAGAAGGAACGAACGAAAAAAAAGAAAGAAAAGAAATAACAAAAAAAAGAAGAAAGAAAAGAAATAACAAAAAACGAGAAGAAACTACACAAACAAACACACAAACAAACAAACGATGGGAGAAACAAACCAGCTGATGGGATGAAAAGGCTTAAGAGACAAGGATAATAAAGCTAAACAGACGAAGGAAATTGTTATTTGTCCTCAAGTGGTCCTTAACCTTCGCAACTTCTTCAATCAACTTTACTCCTCTGTTTCCTTCCGTCGCCTTCTCACCTTCATCATCACCTGTTTCCTTTTCCTCTTTGGGTTTATCTCTTCTCTTCTTCCTTTATCTTTTCTCATTTTTCTTATTATTCTCTTTTTCTTTTTTCTTTTTTCTGTTTCTTTTCTTCTTCTTAAGTAATGATGATAATGATGATGATGATGATGATGATGATGATGATGATGATGATGATGATGATGATGATGATGATGATGATGATGATGATGATGATGATGATGGTGATGATAATTATTATGATAATTATAATAGTGACAATAATTATAATAATAATAATAATAGTAATGGCGATGATGATGATAATCATAACATCAGTTCTAAAGAACAAGCCATGTTGTGATGATTATCACATTAACAACAACGATAGAAATAATGATAAAAAAATCAAATACATAAATAACCAAAAAACACATCACAAGACAGAAACACCCCCCCCTTCTCCCCACCCCCGCCCCCACCCACCTCTTCATTCCACTCATCCCCACCCACACTCCCATTCCCCCACCCTAACCCCCACCCCCACCTCCCTGCGCACCTGCTTCCTCCTCCCCCACCCCCAACCCTAAAACCTCTCCAACATTTCCCTCCCCCACCCCCCCTCCACCCCCACTCCTAATACCCTCTCCCCCACCCCCACCCACCACCTCCTTCCTCCTCCACCCCCCATCCTAATACCTCTCCCCCACCCCCTCCCCCACCCTAATACCTCTACCCCACCCCCACCCCCTCCCCTTTGGCCTACGAGGAGCACTCGAACGCTTCCCCCGCCCCCCTCCGAAGGCACAGCCCCAAGGTGGAGCTCCGAATAAGGTGCGGTGCCTCGGGAGGTCGGGAGAGAGTGAGAGGTGAGTGTGGTGGTGGAGGTGGTGGTGATGATGACGGTGGTGAAGGTGAGGAGGAGGTGGTGGTGACGGTGGTGGTGGTGTGAAGGAAGTGGTGTTGGAGGTGGTGATGACGGTGGTGGTGGCGTGAAGGAGGTAGTGTTGGAGGTGGTGGTGGTGGTGGTGGTGGTGGTGGTGGTGGTAGTGGTGATGGTGTTAAGGAAGTGGTGTTGGAGGTGGTGATGACGGTGGTGGTGGCGTGAAGGAGATAGTGTTGGAGGTGGTGGTGGTGATGACGGTGGTGGTGGCGTGAAGGAGGTAGTGTTGGAGGTGGTGACAGTGGTGGTGGTGGTGACGGCGATGGTGTGAAAGTGGTGATAATGATGTAGTCGTGATGATGACGATTACAACAAATGTAGTGTCAATAACAACTAGAAAGCTCTAAAAAATAAATAACATCAACAAAAAAACAAATAAAAACAAAACAATAATAATCAAATGTAAAATAAAACACTAATAATTAAAAACATTTTCAAAAATCGACGAAAAAACGTGTCGAAAACATTTTCCTCACAAGCCTAAAATTCTCAAAACCTAGAATGATAAAACCACATAAACCGCCCACACGAAAACAGAACAAAAATAAAAAGAAGAAAAAATATATATATAAATACAACCAACAATTTACGAATACAAGAAATATAGAAATTAAAAAAAAAATCCGAAACAGAAACAGAACAAGAACATATTTATCAAGAATTTATTTCAACAGAATATAAGGAATTGCGTAACAATTTTTGAAAGGAAGAAAAGAGAGAAAAAATATATATTGCAGATAAATGATTTGGCAACAAGATCCAGTTTTTGCCTTTAAATGAAGTCCAACTGTTTATACACTCCAAGAAACCCATGTATGTTTGCGCTTTTGTGTGTGTGTGTGTGGGGTGTGTGACAGAGAGGGAGAGAATGAGAGAGAGAGAGAGAGAGAGAGAGAGAGAGAGAGAGACAGACAGAGAGAGACAGAGAGAGAGAGAGAGAGAGAGAGAGAGAGAGAGAGAGAGAGAGAAAGACAGACAGGCAGAGAGAGAGACAGAGAGACAAAGATAGTAAAAACAGACACAAAAGAAAAACAAACAAGAAAGAAATCAAGAGAACGCGCGAGGAAAAATAAACAAAAATCCCACAAGGAAAGTTCTATGGAGAAATCCGCCCCACCCTACCCCCGCCCCTATACCCCCATCCCCTTCCCCGCCCCTATCTCCCACCCCCTACCCAGCCCCTATCTCCCCACCCCACCCCATGTACCCCCTATCTCTCACCTCTACCCCTACACCCTCCCCACCCCCGTCTCCCCTCCCCATTCCCCTATCTCCCACCCCCTCCCCATGCCCCCTATCTCCCCCACCCCCTCCCCCGACCCTATCTGCACACCCCCTCCCCCGCCCCTATCTCCCACCCCCTCCCCCGCCCCTATCTCCCACCCCCTCCCCCGCCCCTATCTCCCACCCCCTCCCCCGCCCCTATCTCCCACCCGCCCTACCCCTACCCTCCCCACCCCCGTCTCCCTTCCCCTATGCCCCCTAACTCCCACCCCCTCCCCCTGCCCCCTATCTCCACCCCTTCCCCATGCCCCTATTTCAAGCACCCCTCCCCATGTGCGACCATCGTCGCACCCCATCCCACATGCCCCTACATCTCACACCCTCCGCATGCCCCTATCTTACCACCTCCCTCCTCCACCTATATCTCCACCCCGTCTCCTGTTCACATTCCCTAACTCCTAACCCCCCTCCTATACCCCTATCTCCCCCGCGCCCTCCCCCATTCCCTAACTCTAACCCCCTCCTATGCCCCTATTCTCTCCCCCGCCCCTCCCCATTCCCCCTAGCTCTAACCTCCTCCCTGTACTATCTCACACCCCCACCCCTGCCCCTATCTATCACCCTCCTTACCCCTACACCTTCCCCATGCCCCTATCCCCACCCCCTACCCCCCACGAGGCGTTCCCGGCCGCCGGTGCCCAAACGCAGAACCGCTCTGAGCGGCCACATGACCAAACATAGCCATGGCGTGAAATGGCATAACAGACGCGCAGAAATCCATATTTCACTCTCGCGCGCGGCTCCTGCGACGGGGCTCGTGGGGCTCGAAATATCTCGTCTTTCTCTTTTTTTTTTCTTTTCTTTTTTTTTTCTTTTTTTTTTTTGGTCTGTTTGTCTTAATTCTTGTCTCTTTTGTCTGTTTGTCTTAATTCTTGTCTTTTTTGGGGGTCTGTTTGTCTTAATTCTTGTCTTTTTTGGGGGTCTGTTTGTCTTAATTCTTGTCTTTTTTTCTTTTTTCCTTTTTTGTTGTTTTAATTCTTGATTCTGATGACGGGATATTCACTTGTTTTTGTTTTGTTTTGTCTTAATTCTAGATTCTGATGACGACGAGAAAATCACTTGTTTTTTGTTCTATTTTGTCTTAATTCTTGGTTCTGGGGACGAGAAAATATCTTTTTTGTCTCAATTCTTGATTCCGTTGACAAAAAAATCACTTTTTTGTTTTGTTTTTTGCCTTAATTCTTCATTCTAGTGACACAAAATATTTCACCTTTCTTTTTTCTGTTTGTTTTGTCCTGATTCTTGTGACGAATAATATCTCATCGTTATTTTTTTCGTTTTGTTTTGTTTGTGAAAATCTTTCACTTTCTTGTGACTAAAAATATCTCTACCTTTCTTTTTTAGTCTTACATGTTGCTAGTATAATCTCTCTTTTTCTTTTTCCTTTTTATTGTTTATTCTTGTCTTAATTCTTGTGATTACAATCTCCAACTTTCTTCTTTCTATATTTTACACTTCCATTCTTGTGACTCAAACCACCTACTTCCTTATTCCTTTTCTTATTATTTGTCTTTATCATTTGTAACTCCAAGCCTGTAATTTCCCATTTTCTTTTTTTTTAATTTTAGCTTTAGCATAGTCTCTCATAAAAAAAAATCCAATAATCTACTTTCTAAAGAAAACGACGATCGCAGTCTCGCCCTTGTTATACGGAGATTTCAACTCTGCAGATAAAGTCATCCAACACCTGTATGGGTGGCAGGCAGCTTCACGCCCACACCGTATATACGCCCGGAGAAGGTGGGGTGAGGGAGGGATACGGGGGAGGGGAGGGGCATAGGAGAAGGGTATGGAGGAGGAGAGAGGCATAGAAGTAGGGTATGGGGGAGGGGAAGGGAGCAGGGAGAGGAAGGAGGAGGGGCATAGGAAGTGAGGTGGGGGGAGGGGAGGGGTATTAGGAGAGTATAGGGAAGGAGAGAGAGGGCACAGTAAGAGGGATATGGGGAAGGGAAAGGGCAAGCATAGGAGGAGGAGAGAGGGAGCGGAGAGGGTATGGGGGGAGGAGAAGGGCATAGGAGGAGGGTATAGAGACTGGAAAAGGGAGAGGGAAGGGGGAGAAACGGAGTGGAGGGGGAATAAACGGAAGGTAGGACAAGGGGGAAAAGGGAGGAGGGAGAAGGGAGAAGGGTGAGGGATAGGGAGAGGAACAGAAATAAGAAAGAGGGAGAAAACAAGGATGGAGAAGGAGGTACCTAAAAGGGAGGGGTGCGGAGGAGGTAGAGGGAGGGGGGGGGAGAGAAAAGGGAGGCAACCATTATGCCAAGCTTGTCCATCTCCCAGCGAGCCATGTCATTACCTGTCAAACAAGAGACAAGTTCTAGCTATATAACTTCTGATCAATCCAGTTAATCTATAAGCACCTAGGAAGCGACCGATGCCTTCGCACGCCAGATAAAACCGCAGCAATTTAACACACGATTATCCCCAGAAGGTACCCGATACCGCCATACCAGTTTAACACTATACCAAAATGTATCCGATACCGACATACCAGTTTAATACCATCCCAAAAGGTACCCGATACCGCTATACCAGTTTAACACTATACCAAAATGTACCCGATACCGCTATACCAGTTTAATACCATCCCGAAAGGTACCCGATACCGCCATACCAGTTTGACACCATCCCAAACGGTACCCGATACCGCTATACCAGTTTAACACCATACCTATACGTATCCGATACTGCCATACCAGTTTAACACCATCCCAAACGTACCTGATACCGCCATACCAGTTTAACACCATCCCAAACGGTACCCGATATCGCTATACCAGTTTAATACCATCCCAAAAGGTACCCGATACCGCCATACCAGTTTAATACCATCCCGAAAAGTACCCAATACCGCCATACCAGTTTAACACCATCCCGAAAGGTACCCGATACCGCCATAGCAGTTTAACACCATACCCGAAAGTATCCGATACCGTCATACCAGTCAACACCATCCCAAAAGGTACCCGATAACGCCATACCAGCTTAACACCATCCCAAAAAGGTACCCGACACCGCCATACCAGCTTACCATACCCAAAAGGTACCCGACACCACTACACCAGCTCAACACCATCCCGAAAGCTACCACACCAAACAGTACCCGCCACCGCCACGCCAATCCAACACAGCTCGATCCCAAAAGCTCCCATGCCAAAAGGTACCCCCCCCCCCACGCAGAGCCCCCTGGTACCAAGCTGTACCAAGAGGCAGTCGCAGCAGCAGCTTCTCCGCCACCTGAGCCACACCTGGCCGCTGCCTGGTCGAAGCAGCCATTAAATGAGATCAGACTGGACTGGCGGGCCGGGGGTCGCGTGACTCTCGGACTCACTCCCTCTCGGATTCACTCCTTCTAGGACTCCTAGGACTCCTTTTAGGACTCATTCCCTCTAGGACTACTTCTAGGGCCCTCTCGGACTCCTTCTAGGACTCACTCTCGGACTCATTCCCTCTCGGACTCTCTCCCTCTAGGACTCCCTCTCGGACTCTTTCTCGGTCTCCCTTTCGGACTGCCTCTCGGACTCGCTCGTCATGTCGGACTCTCTGTCATTCCTCTTTGCTTGGCTATTTTATCTCTCGCTCGCTCTCTCCTTCTCCTTCCCCTTCTCCCTCTCTTCCCACTCCTTTCCCTTCCCTTCTCCTTCTCCTCCTTTCCTGTCTCCTCCCTCTCTCCCCACTCTTTCCCCTTCTCCTCCTCCTTTTCCCATACCTTCCCCTTTTCCTGTTTCTCTCTCTCTCTTCCCCCTCCTTTCCCTTTGCCTTCCCCTTCTCACTCTCCATCTCCTCTCTCTCTCTCTCTCTCTCACTCCTTCTCCCTTCTCCCTCTCCTCTCCCACTCCCTTTCCCCTTCCCCTTCTCCTTCTCCTCCCCCTTCCTCCCTCTCTCCCTCCTCCTTTCCCTCTTTCTCCCTCTCTCCCCCCTCCTTTCCCTCTCCCTCCTCCTCTTTCTTCTCCTTCTCCCTCTCTTCCCCTTCCCCTTCCCCTTCTCCTCCTTCTCCCTCTCTCCCTCTCTTCCCCTTCTCCTCCTTTCCCTCAGCCTCCTTCTCCCTCTCTCCCCCCTCCTTTCCCTCCTCCTCCGTCTCCTCTCGCTCCCTCCCTCTTCCTCCGCTCCTCCATCAAGCGGGGCTGCCGGAGCCATGCCAAAGCGGTGAGTCACTCCACTCGCACGCCCACGCCCATCGTATCATTGTGTGTGGGCGGCATCCAGGACCAGGGCAAGACGCGGCCGCCCGTCCACCAGCCCGGAGAGAGAGAGAAAGAGAAAGAGAGAGGGAGACAGGGAGTGAGTGAGTGAGTGAGAGATAATTAGATAGAGAGATAAATAGATGGATGGATGGGTGGATGGAGAGAAAGAGAGAGAGAGAGAGAGAGAGAGAGAGAGAGAGAGAGAGAGTTAGAGAGAGAGAGAGAGAGAGAGAGAGAGAGAAGAGAGAGAGAGAGAGACACGGGAGAGAGTGGAGAAGCTGGAGAGAGAGAGAGAGAGAGAGAGAGAAAGGAGAGAGAAAGAGAGAGAGAGAGAGAGAGAGAGAGAGAGAAAGAGAGAGAGAGAGAGAGAGAGATATAGAGAGAGAGAGAGAGAGAGAGAAAGAGAGAGAGAGAGAGAGAGAGAGAGAGCCAGGACGATTTAGTTTTAGTCAAAGACCAGATAGTTGTCCACTCTTCCAAAATTAATATAACAAAACAAAACAGAATATGAAACGAAAGGAAATAAAATCATTCCGCAAAGTATTAGAATATAATCTAAAAGATACAGTATAAACAAAAATGGAAATAAAGCATAACACATGGATAATGATATTCGCAAATATTTAAGAACGAAGTGTGTTTGACCGTAGCCTCGCTAGGCCCCCCCGCCCGCTTCCCCTACCCCCCCCCCCCAACTCCTATGGGCTCCTGGTATTGGCGGTTAAGGAGCTATTTTCGTATTTAATAATCTACGCCCATGGTGTGGTATCACGGTATTACGTGGTATTCTAACGGCACTGAGCGAAATATCGGTATTACTAAATATTTTACCGTCATTTCTTTTTCTCTTGCAAATGAAAAGCTATAATTATAAACTATATTATAAACTATAAAAAAGTTACAGCTATCATAAGCCAACGAATTTTCCCCTTCCGTTTCAAATAATAGAATGGACACATAAAATAATTTTCAAAATATACAACCGGAAATCGCAGACGAGTATTCAAATCTCCAAACGGGATTTTTATTCCCCCTTCCCCCTTTACTCTTTACTCTTTCTTTCCCTCTCTTCCCTCTCTCTTTCCCTTTCTCTCCCTCTATCCCTTCCTACCTCTTTCTTCCTCTAGCTCTCCCTCTCTTCCCTCCCTCGTCTTTTCTCTCTCTATCTCACCCACCCTCCCTCTTTCTCCCTCTGTCTCTCCCTCCTCTCTCTGTTTCTCTTACATCCTCTCCATCCATCTTCGTTTACTTCTTTATCCTTCACCTTCTCTCTCCTCAATATCTATCCATCTGTTTCTCCCTCCCCGTCTTTCTCTTTCTTACCTTTCTCGCGATCGCTCCCTCTCTCTTTATTCCTGTCTCTCCCTCTCCTTAGCCCTCTCTCTCTTTCTTAATCCCTCTCCTTCTTTATCCCTCTCTCTCCCTCTCATCTTTATCCTTCTTTCTCCCTCTCAATTCCTCTCCTTTAATCCTCTCTCTCCCTCTCCTTCCTTATCCCTCTCCCTTTCTTTATCCTTCTCTCTCTTTTCCTCTTTTCCTCTCTCCCTCTCTCTCACACACTCTCTCTCTCTCTCTCTCTCTCTCTCTCTCTCTCTCTCTCTCTCTCTCTCTCTCTCTCTCTCTCTCTCTCTCTCTCTCTCTCTCCCTCCCTCCCTCCCTCCCTCCTCTCTCTCCCTCCCTCTCTCTCTCTCTCCCTCCCTCTCTCCCTCTCTCCCTCTCTCCCTCTCTCCCTCTCTCCCTCTCTCCCTCTCTCTCCTCCCTCTCTCCCTCCCTCTCTCCCTCCCTCTCTCCCTCCCACTCTCCCTCCCACTCTCCCTCCCACTCTCCCTCCCTCTCCCTCTCCCTCTCCCTCTCCCTCTCCCTCTCCCTCTCCCTCTCCCTCTCCCTCTCCCTCTCTCTCCCGCTCACGTGCCCCAATCCTGCCTCCACCGCCCTCGTGTCTCTGCCTACTCCCCCCCTCCCCCCTTCCCCCCCAATCTTGGCTACCGCTACAGCTGATGATTCACCGGCTTCCCTCCTCCGCTCCGAGATGCCAACCTTGCTGCCCGGCGCTTCATGGAAGGAGGGAGAGGGCTGTCCGAGACTGAAGTCAGATTGTTATCTCTTTTTCTTTTCTCTTTTTGTGTTTCTTGGTTGGTTTGGTTTGGTTTGGTTTGTTTGTTTTTCTGTTTGTTTCTGTCTGTCTGTCTCTGTCTGTCTGTTTGT
>NC_091586.1:7306724-7311724 GCF_042767895.1 Penaeus vannamei
CCGGCCACTTTCTCACTTCCGGGCAAGAAGGGCATCGGAGGTATGGCGATGCGACCGAAATGAGGCCGTTTTTGGAATTCATGAGGCGTTCTGCGGCCGCATAAGCAAGCCGATGCTCTTTGCTTTGGCAGGAGAGGAAGAGGGGAAAGGGGGGAGAGCGACCAAAGAAGACGCGGGAGAGAAAGAATGGGCGACGGGAAGGAAGAGAGAAAAGAGGCGGGATTTAACAGGAATTAACTGGATACAGAAACTCGCCCGCACGTCGACCATATTAATTTCTCCCGCCAAAAAAAAAGAAAAAAAGGAAAAGAACAAATGCATTAACCAAACAGCAACCACACGAAATCACGCACTATAGACTAACCGCAGCCAGTTGTGCGGTCAGCTAGAACAAACACACTCTTCAAAATAACTTAATATAAGCCAACGGTCTAAAAATAACACAAGCACTCACCCGCCATTGTGAGAGCAGACAAATGACACCGGGAAAGCGCTTGGGTTTATGAATAAGATTTTTGTCAATCGAAAGCTTATTTTACGATTTAAAGAATATGGCAAACGTTGGTAATTGTAAATATTTTTCCTAAGTCTATTGTCTGAAGTAATGATAATAATAACTGAAAATTACCAATACATTAAATTACTATAGTTGTATTAGCAGTAGTAGTAATAGTAGCAACAGCAGTCGTAGTAGCAGCAGTAGTAGTAATAGTGATTACATTACCATTATGAATATTACTGTTATTTCGTTATAGCCATCGCCATCGTTAATAAAAAAGTCACTTGAGAAAATATCAATAACAGCACAGGTAGCTGAATTCACAATCATTATTCTCGACATTACCGTTATCATCAGCGCGATTACCATCATTACGTGCACAGTCACTAATCCAACGAAATAACAGAATCGAAAGAAAGAAAAAAAATATATATACACCCCAAGACGGAAAATCATCTATTGAATTAAAGATAAAAAGCTGCATCACCAGACAACACTGGATTTGATGAAAACAAAACTGCAATTAAGCTTTCATTAAATTCAAAGTTGAGTCTTGTGGATATTCCTTCGCGTCATGTTACTCTTTTTCTTTTTTCTTTTTTTTTTTCTTGTTCGGACAAGACAGAAAGAAAATAACAAAATCAGATATTTTTTTAAAATGCACTAAAAATCTAAAAAAAATAATAATAATAAAATAAAAAAAAATCGATAGATAAAAAAGTATAAAAAATAGCCTATCCGCCAACCCCCTCCCAACGAACCAGAAAAATGATAAACACTGAAACCCGAGCGACGAAAGAAACTGAAACGCAGACGAAACACAGCGAAAGATCGATCGAAATGAAACGAAGAATGCGCAGACGCGGCGCCGACACCACTAACAACAACACGCAAATAAAACCATATATGCCTACAACTACAAGGTCGACTTCTACAGTCATTGTAAAAATACAACCCTCCTATTCCGACCAGCTGTAGCTACCAAAATAAAAGTGTGTCCGGCGCCATTTGCATATACAAATATCCGTAGGGGGGAGGGGCGTTGGGTGGGGGGTGGAGTCGAGTGGGGGGGAGGGAGGGGAGATGAGTGGAGAGGGGAGGGGGGTAAGGGGGTTTGAGTGTGTGGGAATGTGTGTGGGGGTAAGGGGAAACTGTGTATGTGTGCGCGTGTGTGCGTGTGCGCGCGTGTGTGTGTGTGTGTGTGTGTGTGTGTGTGTGTGTGTGTTTGCGGGTGTATGTATGTGTGCGGGTGTATGTATGTGTGCGTGTACGTGCGAATTCTACCATTCCTTCATCTATCGTTTCCGTCATTTCTAAGCATTACCCCCCCCCAAAAAAAAAAAATAATAATAATAAATACATATTCTAAGCATTACCCCCTAAAAAAAATAAAAAATAAATAAATAAATAAATAAAAATTAACCACCCTAGCTAGCGCAGACAAACCACACCACAAACATAAATAAACACCCCCTCCCCCCTTCCCCTCCCCCTCCCCCCTCAAAACCTGCAAAACCAACCAACCAAAATAAAACAACCGTCAACCGACCACACGAATAAACGGCCTCAGAAGTTATCCGAAATGTACCTGAATCGCTTAACCGGATCTTGTTAAAATGACCGTAAAAGAATGAAAGAAAAAAAAAAGATAAATAAAACAACAGAAGACCGGATCCTCATAAAAGACGGGGTGGGGGGAGGGGAGGGGGTAATGGGGGGAGGGAGAGAGGGAGGGTAAGGGAAGGGGGAGGGGAGGAAGGAAGGAGGTAAGGCTGGGGGAGGAGAGAGAGGTGAAAAGTACGAGAGGAGGAGGAGGGAAGGAGGGTGTAATGTCGAGAGGGAGAGAGATAGGAAGGGTAATAGGAGGGTAAAGGGAGAGAGAGAGGGAAGTAGGAAGGGAGGGAGGGAGGGAGGAAGAGAGGTTGACATCAACATCCTAATGAGTTAATATAATGTTAATTCGCCAATGTCAGGAATGTTTACAGAGACAGGAAGTTATAAACTGTAAAAAAAAAAATCATTGTTGTTTACCGCAAAGTGCAAACACACGAACATATAAATCCATCCATTTTTCGAGAGCGCTTAATCTAATCTAAACGAAATATGAAAAAAAAATGAAAGATGAAAAGTACATATTTAAGTAGAATTTTTTTTTAGATTCTCTTAATAACTGCAATAAATCAACAGCAACGCGCGATGATAACAATAACGATATCAATCACATATGGAAATAAAATCGAGAAACTGAATGACATTTATACCAAAAAAGAAAATTAGCCTGAATGAATAAGTAATCAAGACAATAATAATTACATATTACTTCCTGATACAGGTATATGTATGAAATCTGTCCATCATTTTGTTATCCGGTGTCTATCTGTGCATGTCTTTCTCTCTTCCTCTCTCTCTGTCCCTTCTCTTCTCTCCTCTCCTCTTTTCGTCTCGACTCTTCTCTTCTCTTCTTTCCGTCTTTCTTTTTCTCTTTCCCATTTTTTTTCTTCTCTTCTCTTCTCTTCTCTTCTCTTCTCTTCTCTTCTCTTCTCTTCTCTTCTCTTCTCTTCTCTTCTCTTCTCTTCGCTTCTCTTCTCACCACATCACATTTCATATCTTCTCTATTTTCTCCTCTCTCTTTCCCTTCATTTCTCCTCCCTCCCTCCTTCGCTTCCTTTTTCCCTCCCTCCTCCTCTTCCTCTTATCCTCCCTTCCCGTCTCCTTCTTTGTTGCCTCGCACCGACAGCAAATAAAATCCCAGAATCTGCATCTTGAAAATCAAAGATTCCATCTTATTATATTTTCAGCATAATATCTCATTTCACACACACACACACACACACACACACACACACACACACACACACACACACACACACACACACACACACACACACACACACACACACACACACACACACACATACACACACACACACATACGCACGTACACAAGCCACAAGACAAAGTTAAATTTAGAATGGAATGAAAAAATAGAAAAAAAACAAGAGCTTATTAAAAAATGTGACCGAGGAGTGGTTTTCATACCACGCTACAGGACAAGATATGTATTTCATTTTGTTCACTCGTCTTCATTGTCTTTTATGTTTCCTATTCCTCTTTGTTCGTTCTCTCGTTTTTAACTATCTATTTTCTCACTATTCGTTTCCTTTTTTTCCTTTTTTTTCGTCTTCGAAAAATTTGCACCATTATTATCTCTATTTCGTGAACTACTACACTACTACTAAACTATTATTTCTGCTTCACCCCCTCCCCTCTCCCGCCCCCCCCCCCCAAAAAAAAAAACTGCAATCGGACCAAATAAACATAATTCTTACCCCAAACTTGCACCAGCAATATCTCAATTTCGTGAACTTACGACACAGACCAAACGGCCTCGTCTGCCTTGTCATAATTATACATTTTCTGCGCATTATCTCTCATCTCTCTCGTCAATCTAATCTCCATCATATTGATTAAATTGATAGGAAGCCATAACATGCGGTTACGTAAATAAATAAATACATGTGTTCAAACAAAGCGATCTGACATTATTTAACGAATCTTGAAACAGACGAAATATTGTTAGTATTCATTTTTCATCTTATTATAACTATAAAACCAATAATTACCATCACTGTAATTATCATACTCATAATTACCATAGTTCTCAAGTCTCACTTCAGTGTTACCAACCTCCCAATCATCTCTATCACCCTTAACTACCATAACAACCATTATAACAAATAAAACTACCACCTCCCCTCTTTTATCCCTGTTTTTATCACCATTTTCCCCAACATCTCTCCTTTTACCTCGTGTTTACCCCTCCCCAGCTGGCGACGGCAGAGTAGACACGGTGAAAATAAATACCAGGGCAGGTAAGCCAGGTATACTCACCGTGTGGGCGTTGAGGGAACCACACTCGCTCCGCCGATCTTGGCCGCGTGGTTGCACACATGAATACACACATGCATGCAACATACACACATGTAGGCCTATACATACAAACATACATGTAATACACACATCCATGCAACATACACACATGTAGGCCTATACATACAAACATACATGTATTCACTCATAGATGTATACATAAATACAAGCATGCATACATACATACATACATGTATACATTCACACATACGTAAGTACACACACACACACACACACACTTCGACGTCGGCGTAAGGGCGTACCTGCAATCCAAAAAGAGAAGATATATCAATAATCATTTAAAACAATAAAAGATTTCAATTCAACGCACACACGCAATCGACAAAAACAAATCGAATCACACGTTTTCTTCACGTTTTCTAGGAACTCCATTTAAGGGGAGACTCCGATAAAAAACACATAATCACATTTTCTTTCTCCACCTAATGTTTTTAACAGTACGAATAAAATGTCGCTGCTCTTTCTCGCACCATATTAGGCTAGCGGCTTCACGGCGAACAAAAGGGTAATGAAAGAGAACCAACATGAGTAATTGATACAAAATAATAAT
>NC_091586.1:7316724-7324224 GCF_042767895.1 Penaeus vannamei
TCCCCCCAGACCCCAACTCCCCCCCCACCACCCTCTCCCACCAACCTCCCCCTCCACCACCTCAAAGCCCCAGCATCCGCCTGACCCCAACTCCTCCCCCCCCACCACCCTCTCCCACCAACCTCCCCCCTCCACCACCTCAAACCCCAGCATCCGCCTGACCCCAACTCCTCCCCAACCACCACCCTCTCCCACCAACCTCCCCTCCACCACCTCAAACCCCAGCATCCGCCTGACCCCAACTCCTCCCCCCCAACCACCACCCTCTCCCACCAACCTCCCCTCCACCACCTCAAACCCCAGCATCCGCCCGACCCCAACTCCCCCCCCCACCACCACTCTCCCTCCACCACCTCAAACCCCAGCATCCGCCCGACCCCAACTCCCCCCACCACCACCCTCTCCCTCCACCCTCCCCTCCACCACCTCAAACCCCAGCATCCGCCCGACCCCAACTCCCCCCACCACCACCCTCTCCCCCCTCCCCCTCCACCACCTCAAACCCCAGCATCCGCCCGACCCCAACTCCTCCCCCCACCAACCTCCCCCTCCACCACCTCAAACCCCAGCATCCGCCCGACCCCAACTCCCTCCCCCACCCCCCTCCACCCTCCCCCTCCACCACCTCAACCCCCCAGCATCCGCCTCGACAACCATCTCACAAGGGGGCGTCCCCCTTCGCGCCCGTTCGTCTCAGCGTAAACATCCCTTAACGCATAAATATTCATACGCCAAAAGATACATACATAAACGCGGCCGCATTCGCAAAGATAAATCCCACATGTTTACAGTTTTGTAATAATGGGGAACTGTGACTTTGCTCGCTCCCTTTTCTCCGTGTCACTGAACCCCGAGAGATCGTTCCAGGGGGGGTGGGGGTGGAGGTGGGGGGGGGGGGGGGGGTCTAAGAATTGTCTAAGATTTATCGCGATCAGTTCTATTCTTTGTGGTTCTTGAGAGAGAGAGAGAGGGAGAGAGGAGAGAGAGGGAGAGAGGAGAGAGAGGGAGAGAGAGAGAGAGAGAGAGAGAGAGAGAGAGAGAGAGAGAGAGAGAGAGAGAGAGAGAGAGAGAGAGAGAGAGAGAGAGAGAGAGAGAGAGAGAGAAAGTTTGGTACTTTTATTTCTATAATTTTTTTATGATTTTATTAGTTTCGCTTATCTGCTTATCGTATTGGTGTCTCTCAGTAAAAGATAAGTAAATTAATAATGAAAAAAACAAGTGTTTTGTATTACTATTTCCTTTCAACTTTTTTCTTAGCGTGGATCTAAATATATGTTTTTTATTTTCCTTTTTCTTCATTTTTTTCCGTTCCACTCTTCTTCATCGTCTTCTACATCTTCTTAGATTTATAACTACATTTTTTTTCTTTCCATTCGTTCGTTTTCTTCCTATTCCTCTTCTACTATTTCTAATTCTAATCATACACCCACTTCTTCTTCTTCTTCGTCGTCATCGTCTTCTTCTTCTTCTTCTTCTTCTTCTTCTTCTTCTTCTTCTTCTTCTTCTTCTTCTTCTTCTTCTTCTTCTTCTTCTTCTTCTTCTTCTTCCTTCTCTCCTTCTCCTTCTCCTTCTCCTTCTCCTTCTTCTTCTTCTTCCTCCTCCTCCTCCTCCTCCTCCTCCTCCTCCTCCTCCTCCTCCTCCTCCTCCTCCTCCTCCTCCTCCTCCTCCTCCTCCTCCTCTTCCACCTCCCTCCTCCTCCTCCTCCTCCTCCTCTTCTTCTTCTTCTTCTTCTTCTTCTTCTTCTTCTTCTTCTTCTTCTTCTTCTTCTTCTTCTTCTTCTTCTTCCTCCTCCTCCTCCCCTCCTCCTCCTCCTCCTCCTCCTCCTATTTCCGCCATCCTCGCCCTTGCGTCACCCCCGCCAAGCGGATACGGAAGTGATAAGGAGATAACGCCTATAGAGGATTTTGGGCGTGGAGGGAGGATAAGGCGTTGTTCCGAGGCGTGGGCGTTGTGTGTGTGTGTGTGTGTGTGTGTGTGTGTGTGTGTGTGTGTGTGTGTGTGTGTGTGTGTGTGTGTGTGTGTGTGTGTGTGTGTGTGTGTGTGTGTGTGTGTGTGTGTGTGCTCTCTCTCTCTCTCTCCCTCCCTCACCCTCACCCTCACCCTCACTCTCACTCTCACTCTCACTCTCACTCTCACTCTCACTCTCACTCTCACTCTCTCTCTCTCTCTCTCTCTCTCTCTCTCTCTCTCACTCTCTCTCTCACTCACTCACTCACTCACTCACTCTCTCCCTCTCTCTCTCTCTCTTTCTTTCTTTCTTTCTCTCTTTCTCTCTCTCTCTCTTTCTTTCTTTCTTTCTTTCTTTCTTTTTCCTTCGTTCTTTCTTCTTTCTTTCTTTCTCTCTCTCTCTCTCACATCTATACTCCCGGTTCACTCTCACCGAACACCGCTTCCCTTTACAAACCAGTATTTTCAAAGACGGAGTTTCGATCCAGAATTTTAAGAAGGTCTGGAGGAGGAAAAGGAGGAGGAGGAGGAGGAGGAGGAGGAGGAGGAGGAGGAGGAGGAGGAGGAGGAGGAGGAGAGGAGGAGGAAGAGGAGGAGGAGGAGGAGGAGGAGAGGAGGAGGAGGAGGAGGAGGAGGAGGAGGAAGGAGGCGGAGAAAGGAGGAGGAGGCGGAGAAGAAGGATAAAGAAAAGAAAGAGGAAAAGAGGAGCAGCAGGAAGCCAAGAAGTCAAACCCAACAAAAAAAAACGAACGAAATTACTTAAATCCCAAAACACAGAAACGACCAAAACAAACACTTTAAAAAATAAATAAATAAAGAAAGAAAGAAAGAAAAGACACCAAAGATAGAAAAATAAAATAAGAGAGACAAAAGCATTAGAAGAGAGAGAGAAAAAAAAATTAAGAGAAGAAGGAGGAGGACCAGCACTGTTTAAGATCAACATTATTTTTGTTTATCCAACGCATTCCGACTCTGAGCTAAAGCAGAGTCACCAAAGGGTTCATGGTCACACGACTGCCTTATTAAGCAAATCCAGTGCATTCGGCCACGGCGCCGAAGAACCGACGGCGGGCGGGAGGAGAGGGGGGAGAGGGGAGAGGGTGGGAGGGGAGAGGGGGGCGAGAAAGAGGGAATGGGAGGAGGGGAGGAGGGGAGAGGGAAGAAAGGGAGAGGGAATGGGAGGAGAGGAGAGGGAAGAAAGGGAGGGGAATGGGAAGAGAGGAGAGGGAAGAAAGGGAGGAATGGGAAGAGAGGAGAGGGAAGAAAGGGAGGGGGAGGGAGAGGGAAGAAAGGGAGCGAAGGGGAGGGTGGAAAAGGGAGAGAGAAGGGGAGGGATGAAGGAGAGAATAGGTGAAGGGGAGAGGGAAGAAAGGGAGGGAGAGGAGGCGAGAAAGAGAGAATGGGAGAAGGGGAGAAGCAAGAAAGGGAGGGGGAATGGGAGGAGGGAGAGGGGGTGAGAAAGAGAGAATGGGAAGAAAGGGAAGGATAAAGGGAGAGGGAAAAAGGGGAGAATGGGAGGAGGACAGAGGGGGCGAGAAAGAGAGAATGGGAGAAGCGGAGAAGCAAGAAAGGGAGAGAGAGAGAGAGAGAGAGAGAGAGAGAGAGAGAGAGAGAGAGAGAGAGAGAGAGAGAGAGAGAGAGAGAGAGAGAGAGAGAGAAAGAAAGAAAGAGAGAAGGAAAAGAGAGCCAGATAGCGAGAAAGAAAAAAAAAAAAAAGATAAAGAGAGAATCATAAAAACACGAACAAAAACACAAAACAAGATACCACAAACAACAAGAAATCAAGAGAAAGGTCCAGAGGAAAAAGAGAGAGAGAGAAAGAAGAGACCGAAGGAAAAGGAGAGAGAGATCCCGGGCGCCCTTTTAAACGTCAGGAGATGGGCTGTCGCCGCACTTTATCGGCAGTGTGAGTAAGGGCGGCGGGAAAGATTACCTCGGGACTTGGAATTCGGGAACCAGAAAAAAAATATATATATATATATTAAAGATGGAGAAAATGAGCTCGAGGTTCGGTAACCAGAAAAAAAAAGATTATTAAAGATGGAGAAAATGAGTTCGAGGTTCGGTAACCAGAAAAAAAAAAGATTATTAAAGATGGAGAAAATGAGTTCGAGGTTCGGTAACCAGAAAAAAAAGATTATTAAAGATGGAGAAAATGAGTTCGAGGTTCGGGAACCAGAAAAAAAAAGATTATTAAAGATGGAGAAAATGAGTTCGAGGTTCGGTAACCAGAAAAAAAAAGATTATTAAAGATGGAGAAAATGAGTTCGAGGTTCGGTAACCAGAAAAAAAAGATTATTGGATTTGGAAAAAAAATGGAATTTGAGGAGGAAATAATAACTATAAATAATAAAGAAATAAGAAAATAGAAATATGATTAAGATGGAGAAAATGAGTTCGAGGTTCGGTAACCAGAAAAAAAAAAGATGATTAAAGATGGAGAAAATGAGTTCGAGGTTCGGTAACCAGAAAAAAAAAAGATTATTAAAGATGGAGAAAATGAGTTCGAGGTTCGGTAACCAGAAAAAAAAGATTATTAAAGATGGAGAAAATGAGTTCGAGGTTCGGGAACCAGAAAAAAAAATTATTATTAAAGATGGAGAAAATGAGTTCGAGGTTCGGTAACCAGAAAAAAAAAGATTATTAAAGATGGAGAAAATGAGTTCGAGGTTCGGTAACCAGAAAAAAAAAAGATTATTAAAGATGGAGAAAATGAGTTCGAGGTTCGGTAACCAGAAAAAAAAAGATTATTGGATTTGGAAAAAAAAATGGAATTCGAGGAGGAAATAATAACTATAAATAATAAAGAAATAAGAAAATAGAAATATGATTAAGATGGAGAAAATGAGTTCGAGGAGAAAATAATAGCTATAAATAATGAAAAGAAATAAGAAAATAAAAATATATTATGTGAATGATTTAAATATGAGATTATATTATGGTCAGGAATAGGTACAATTACAGAGATGTAAATATTTAACAGAAAAAAAGGAGTTCGAGGGGAAAATAATAACTATAAATAATGAATAAATAAGAAAATAAAAATATAGAAAGTGAATGATTTAAATATGAGATTATATTATGGTCAAGAATAGGTACGATTGCAGTCAGGTAAATATTTAACAGATTCAACAATTTAGCCAAGGAGCACTACCCCCCAAAAAATATAATAATAATAATAATGATCATAATAATAATAATAACAATAATAATAATAATAATAATAATAATAATAATAATAATAATAATAATAATAATAATAATAATAATAATAATAAATACATGAATAAAATAGAAAAAAAAATGTTTAAAAAAATAGACCAGTTTTTTCATGTAGAACCGAAAACAAAATTAAAAGCAGATTTTGTAACCGTAACGAAATTCAAGCAAAATTTCCTTTTAAAGATTCTAGCAACCAAAACAAAATAAGTAAAAAAATAATAATAATAAAATAGTTCAGTCAAATAAGGATTCTCTTGATGCAATAAAAAAAGAAAAAAAAATACACGTTTCTTGGTGCATTTCTCTTCGCCTACAGGATCGTAAAGAGAATGTACAGGAATTCAACAAAAAGTGTTCGATGATAAATTTCCATCTTGCACAGTTTGTTTGAAATTGTGGCGAGTTTAACGGATCAACGGATCACAGGTATATAAAAAAAAAAATAAACGAAGAGAATAATAACGACGGTAATGAACATATCAAACGAATAAAAAAATCTAATGTTCATTATAATTTCATTATCATCTTTTTCATTACTAATGATAATAATAATGACAATTATATTACTATTATTGTTCTTGTTTTTACTATTACTATTATCATCATTACCGATAACAATAACAATAAAAATAACAACAATATAAACAACAAAAACAATAATAATAATAATAATAACAATAATAATAATAATAAAACAATAACGCACCCCAGAATAGAAGCCTGACACAAACAGATGACAACAAAGAGAATCGCACGCATATCAAATTGGATCCAACACCTTTCGTGAAGATATTAATGACAAGATCCGGGATAGTTTGCATTCGGCCAAGGTAATGCCGATGAATGGACGCCTGGAGAACGATCGACTTTCGCCCTTGCGAACGTATTTATACAGATGTCCTTATAATGCCGCTTACGTTCCGATAATCAAGCAGGCGATCGGAAAGCCTGTATGTCCGCATGACGCATGAATCCAACGCATGATATAGCCTCTTTCATGAATAATCTACGGCCGGAGTGAGTCACTATGTACCCAGCTGATTCCGCCATGTTGCCCGACACAGTTTGCTGATATAGCCGCCTACTTGGATTTTTTTTTTTTCTCTCTCTCTCTCTTTCTTCCTGTAGATTGTGAAAGAATGGAGGAAAGATGAGCGTAGGTATGCATAGGAAGGGCAGGAAGGGAAATAAACAAAGTAAGAAAAATAAACAAAATGCTAAAGAGGAAATAATATGAAGAGAAGGTATAAGGTAGAAAAGAAAAGATTATTTTTTCTCGATGTAAAAAAATAAAGGAATGATGGAACAGGAAGTA
The DNA here is from genome assembly GCF_042767895.1 of Penaeus vannamei. Taxonomy (NCBI): domain Eukaryota; kingdom Metazoa; phylum Arthropoda; class Malacostraca; order Decapoda; family Penaeidae; genus Penaeus; species Penaeus vannamei. The sequence continues at coordinate 7,323,209 of NC_091586.1, forward strand.
ACGTAGGAAAGGAATTAGAGAAATATGAGAGAAGAAATTAGTAACTGAGTGAAAAGACGAACAAGCAATAGGTAATAAAGAGAATAAGGAAAACGAAATACATAAGTGAGATGGCAAAAGAAGGAAGGAAAGGGAAAAGTAAAGTAGCAAAGAGAAAAAGAAAAACAAGAGAAATGAAAGAGATAAAAAGGGAAGATAAGGAAAGGAAAGAAGAAAGAATAAATATTACGAGACTAATAAAACAGACTAGAGAAAGAAGGAAAAGAGAAGGAGAGAATAACCGGAAGATAAAAACGAGAATCTAAGATTTCTATTTTTTTCTTCTTTTTAAGAAACGAGCAAAGAAAGAAAGAAAAGAAGAAGAAATTCAGAAACAGAAATAAAGATTAAAAAGGAATTTAATTAAGGGATTTAAAAGGACAGAAGAAATCATTACGAATGGAGATGATAAAAAAGTGATGAAACGAAGTCAAAACAGTAATAAAAAAGGGGATACGGTTGTGAAAAGATATGAAATAATCGCTATGATAATATTTCTCGAAAGAGAGGCAGAGCAGAGCGAAAGAATGCGCTGAGAGAGAGAGAGAGAGAGAGAGAGAGAGAGAGAGAGAGAGAGAGAGAGAGAGAGAGAGAGAGAGAGACAGAGAGAGAGAGAGAGAGAGAGTATGAATGTGTGTGTGTGTGTGTGTGTGTGTGTGTGTGTGTGTGTGTGTGTGTGTGTGTGTGTGTGTGTGTGTGTGTGTGTGTGTGTGTGTGTGTGTGTGTGTGTGCGCGCGTGTGCGTGTGCGTGTACGTATGCGTGTGCGAGCATTTTCTTGTTTAAAAAAAGTGAACCTATCAAAAGAAGAAAAAAAAAACAATCAAGAAAAAAATATCAAGTAAACCACAGACAAGAAAACAAAACAAAACAAATCATCAAAAACAAAACCAATAAACAAAAAAAGGAAATCGCAGAAAGCAAAAGGAAGCAGATTCCGAGGACGCGACACAAACCCCAGCATGACAGTCGAGCTGAG
>NC_091586.1:7329224-7334224 GCF_042767895.1 Penaeus vannamei
CATAAATGAGAAAAAAATCAAAACACAAAAGAAATACTTAGCACCCCCACCCCTCCCCTCCCCGGCCGCCCCGCCCCCCCGCCCCCCTAAGTAAACCTATACATCAACCAAGAGGAAAACAAATATTCACAGACACCCACTCCCTTGCAACACGAAAATAAACTTGGAAACATGAAGCCTATAAACTTTTCAACATAGGAGCTCCGGAAGGAAATAGAGCGGGGATCGGAGTCCATCGTGGGAGAGGAAAAAACAAATAGAGGGAGAAAGTGAGGATCTCGGAAAACGAGGGAGAGAAGAACTGTGAAGCGAAAAAAATTGAGGATTTGATTTTAAACTTGTTTTTTTCTCTTTTCCTGATATACGCACTAACACACACACACACACACACACACACACACACACACACACACACACACACACACACACACACACACACACACACACTCACACACTCACACACTCACTCACTCACTCACTCACTCACTCACTCTCTCTCTCTCTCTCTCTTCCCCTTATCCTCTCTTCCCACCTCCACCTCCACCTCCCCCTCCTCCACCCACTCTCCCTCTCCTTCTCCTTCTCTTTCCTCTTCCTTCCTCACCCTCCCCCACCTCTCCCCCTCCTCTCCCCCTCCTCTCCCTCCCTCTCTCCCGAGAAACAAAAACGCACCCACATCTACTCTAAGCAAATAATGTGAAATTACTAATCTGAAATCCTTCCTCCGCCTCACGCACAGCCTCGTCCGCATACGCACACACAAGCCATTGCATCAACTGTGCTTGTTATTGTACATCAGTGTATTTCTCTACATAACCTGTCGTTGGAACAAAGGGCTTGTTATTGTACATCAGTGTATTTCTCTGAATAACTTGTCGTTGGAACAAAGGGCTTGTTATTGTACATCAGTGTATTTCTCTGAATAACTTGTCGTTGGAACAATTGGCTTGTTGTTGTACATCAGTGTATTTCTCTACATAACCTGTTGTTGGAACAAATGGCTTGTTATTATATCTCAGTGTATTCTCTGTATTACTTGTTGGAGCAAATGGCTTGTTATTGTATATTAGTGTATTCTCTACTACATGTCGTTGGAACAAATGGCTTGTTATTGTACATCAGTGTATTTCTCTACATAACCTGTCGTTGGAACAAATGGCTTGTTATTGTATATCAGTGTATTCTCTGTATTACTCGTTGGAGCAAATGGCATGTTATTGTACATAAGTGTATTTCTCTGAATAACTTGTCGTTGGAACAAATGGCTTGTTATTGTACATCAGTGTATTCTCTGTATTACTTGTTGGAGCAAATGGCTTGTTATTGTACATCAGTGTATTTCTCTACATAACCTGCTGTTGGAACAAATGGCTTCTTATTATATACCAGTGTATTCTCTGCATTACTCGTTGGAGCAAATGGCTTGTTATTGTATATTAGTGTATTTCTTTGCATAACTTGTCGTTGGAACAAATGGCTTGTTATTGTATATCAGTGTATTCTCTGTACTACTTGTCGTTGTAGCAGATGGCTTGTTATAGAGTACATCATTATCTTTACAGCATTAAAAGCATTTGCTAGAAGTATTTGCAGTTACATATTGATATGAGTCGGTGCAATCCTATATAAGTGTATTTGCTACATTGCCGTTGCCATAATGTGACTAGCAAGTATATATCATTATTTTTGTCATACTAAAATATGAATTCGAAATATAACAAGCTTTAATTTCTCTTATCTGTTCACCTTCTATTTCCATTTTCATTTTCTCATTTTCTGTTCTCCCACACACTTTTATCTATTTTCATATATATATATATTTTTTTCTTTCTCCAACCCCCCTTGTACCAAGAAATTATGTTTCTTCTTTAAAAGGCAAAGTCGCTCTTCAAAATTTTCACTTTTAAGTCTTACTTGTTCACACTTAGTATCTCTTATTTTTTTTATAACAAATCTCATATTTTTATGTTAATCTTCTAAATTCAGTTTCATTTACTGGTTAATATTCATCATTAACCTTGATCCATTTAAATATTATTTCTTCCATTATTAATTTTTATATATATTCTCTACGTATTTTGTCTATCTTCCCCATCTCTTTCCGTTCTTCCATCTCTCCGTTATTCTCTTTTTTTTTACTTCCCCACATCCGCAACATCATGTTTCACTCATAAAGTTGGTTTTTATGCATTTACTTCAGGTTTCTTTCTCCCATTCACTAGGGCTTTTTTCTTGTTTTTTGACTATTTCCTTTTCCTTTTCATTTCCTCCTCTTTGTCTTTTTTCCCCGTGTTTCATGTTTATCGTTAATCTCTCTCTCTTTTTTTTTTTACTTATTCCTGTTCTTTTTGGTTTTAATTTTTTCTTTGATTCACATTCCTTATAATTTTCTTCATTATCTTTCTTCATTTACGTCCTTCTCTCTCCTTATTATATATATCTCAATTTCTCTTTCTTTCTATCACTCGCATCTTTTCTCTTCCCAGCTATTCACCATTACCACTTGCATCTTCTCTCTCCCCTCCTATCCCCCTTTATCACTTATCGTCTCTCTCTCTCTCTGTCTCTCTCTCTCTCTCTCTCTCTCTCTCTCTCTCTCTCTCTCTCTCTCTCTCTCTCTCTCTCTCTCTCTCTCTCTCTCTCTCTCTCTCTCTCTCTCTCTCCCTCCCTCCCTCCCTCCCTCCTCCCTCCCTCCCTCCCTCCCTCCTCCTCCCTCCCTCCCTCCCCTCCCTTTCCTCCTTCCCTCCTTCCTCCCTCCCTCCCTCCTCCTCTCCTCCTTCCCTCCTCCCTCCCTCCCCTCCCCTCCCTTCCTCCCTCCCTCTCCCTCTCCCTCCTCCCTCTCCCTCTCCCTCTCCCTCTCTCCCTATCCCCGCCTTCCACACTTGATAAAACATATCAATCCCAAATAAAAAAGCCATTCGATCGCCTTTCTATAAATTTATTTGGTCTTAGATCCTGTACGAATCCTTGGCTTCGATCCTTTATGAATCCTGGGCTTCAACGAGGCTTATTTTTACTGGTCTTTTTTATCGGAATTGGATCTCTTCTCCCTTCTTCACTCCTCCTCTTCCTATTTTCTTTGTTCACTTTTTTTTTAACACTTCAGTTCTTCCTCATCTTTTGATTCATTTCTATCTTCCTCTTTATCCTCCTTCTCTTGACTTTCCTCTTAAGTCTCTTTTCACTCCTCGTATGTTTAATTCCCCTTTCCTCCTCTTCATCTTTCTTCCCCTCTTCCTCCTCTCCCCCCTCTTCCTCCTCTCTCCCCTCTTCCTCCTTTCTCCCCCCCCCTCTTCCTCTCTTTCTTCTCCCTCATCCTCTCTTTCCTCCCTTCTTCCCTCTCTCCTTACTCCTCTCTTTATCCCCCCTCCCCCGCCCTCATCTGCATTCCTTTGTCTGTTACTCTGTTTATGCTTTCGGTCGTGGGCAGCTTGGCATGGTTTGAATTTCCGAAATGATTCTCTTACATTTTTTACTTCGGTATGTACTATCGTAAGAACAAACTAGCATAACCCTATAGAGATACATTAATATCATTATTATCATTATAACCCTATAGAGATGCATTAATATCGTTATTATCATTATAACCCTATAAAGATATCATTATTATCATTATCATTATTTTTATAAATTAGGATTATCAAGCTATGGACACTTGCACATAGGGAATATCTATTCGTTATCTATTAAGTTTAATGGCGTTGATATCATTATTATCATTATCATTATTTTATAAATTAGGATTATCAAGCTATGGACACGTGCACATAGGGAATATTTATTCGCTATTTTTTCAGTTTAATGGCCCATGGATACAGCAACGGAATTATCAGTGTGGTATCAATTAATAGCAACTTCCAAAATATACCTCTGTTGGACGAGACTGACACAATATTTACTCGAATTCTTATTCAATCTACAAACCCACACATATACACGCGGATATAAGCATGCGGATGGATAGATGGATAATATACATGGATACTCACTGAAGCAAGCATCCAAACACGACTTCACTTTCAGCAATCGTTCGTGGCCTCCCCCCCCTCTCCCCCTCCCCCCCCCCCTACACAATGTCCACTACGACAAAGGGCATGCGAGGGCGAGGGCCATCCTCCCCCCCCCCTTTTCTAATTCCTTCTCCAGTTCCCTCTTCTTCTTCTCCTCCACTTCTTATTGGTCTTCTTATACGTTTTAGCTATATATCTTTATCGTTATTGCTATTATGGTTGTTATTTATCATCTATCTTCATCAGTACTTTCTCCATCGTCTCACTCTCCCTATCCCTTTTCTTTCCTACAACAGCTCTCCCCCCCGTTTCCCCTCCCTCTTTCTCCTCTTTCCCTACCTTCCTAGCCTTCCCCCGTCTTCATTTACCTCCTTATCCTTCCCCTTTCTCCCCATTTTCCTCCCCTCCACCTTTCTACCCCACACCTCCCTCTCGCTTCCCCCTTTCTCCCCCACCTCTCTCCCCTCTCCCTTCCCCCCCTCTCCCTCTCCCTCCCCCCACCTCCCTCTCCCTTCCCCCCCCTTTCTCCCCCCACCTCCCTTCCCCCTTTCTCCCCCACCTCCCTCTCCCTTCCCCCTTTCTCCCCCACCTCCCTCTCCCTTCCCCCTTTCTCCCCCCACCTCCCTCTCCCTTCCCCCCTTTCTCCCCCCACCTCTGCTAGAGCCATCAAGCCGCCCTCGCCGTTCTCACTCCATTCCAATAATCTGATGGGGCCCTGATAGCGTCCTCGTCCCGGCTCATGGCTTGTGTTACTGAGCTGGCGCCGAACGTCTGATGTGATTCGGGCTCTATTCGGGGTCTCACTGTGTTCGGGGCCTCGTTCTGTTCGGGGCCTCGTTCTGTTCGGGGTCTCGTTCTGTTCGGGTTCTCGCTGCGTTCGGGGCCTCGTTCTGTTCGGGGCCTCGTTCTTTTCGGGATTTCGTTGCGTTCGGAGCCTCCTTCTGTTCGGAGTCTCGCTGTGTTCGGGGCCTCGTTCTGTTCGGGGTC
>NC_091586.1:7346724-7354224 GCF_042767895.1 Penaeus vannamei
TCAGGTGGTTAGGGAAAGGTTCAAGTGGTGAGGGGAAGCTTAAGGTGGTGAGGGGAAGGTTCAGGTGGTCAGAGAAAGGTTCAAGTGCTTAGGGGTAGGTTCAGGTGGTCTAGGGAAGCTTCAGGTGGTTAGGGAAAGGTTCAAGTGGTCAGGGGTAGCTTAAGGTGGTGAGGGAAAGGTTCAGGTGGCCAGGGAAAGGTTCAAGTGGTTAGGGAAAGGTTCAAGTGGTCAGGGGTAGCTTAAGGTGGTGAGGGAAAGGTTCAGGTGGCCAGGGAAAGGTTCAGGTGGTCAGAGAAAGGTTCAAGTGGTCAGGAGAAGGTTCAAGTGGTCAGGAGAAGGTTCATGTGGCCAGGGGAAGCTTCATGTGGTCAGGGAAAGGTTCAAGTGGTCAGGGGGAGCATAAGGTGGCCAAGGAAAGGTTCAAGTGGTCAGGAGAAGGTTCATGTGGCCAGGGGAAGCTTCAGGTGGACAGTGTAAACTTCAGGTGGTCAGAGAAAGGTTCAAGCGGTCATGAGAAGGTCCAAGAGGTCAGAAGCTTCAGGTGGCCACAGGAAGCAAAGGCCAGCTGGTTTTGCGGAGCAGAAGGTGCGGACGGGGATCTGCGCAACAGGTGGCTTGCGTGGTCGCGGCGTGGCCAGGGAGAGGGTAAACATGGGTACGCCGATATCAACTTCCGGTGGGCGATGGAGAAGCAGCAGGCGTTGTTCCAGCTGTGTTAGTGCTGCAGCAGCTACATCCCTTTCCCTCCTCCTCCCCTTCCCCTCCTTTTCCCTTTCCTTTCCCCCCCCTCCCCCTCCTCTTCCATTTCTTCTCCTCCTCTTCCCTTTCCTCTCCTCCCCTTCCCCTCCTCTTCCCTTTCCCTCCTTCCCCTCTTCTTCACTTTCCTTCCATCCCCTTCCCCTCCTCTTCCCTTTCCTCTCTTTCCCCCTTCCCCTCCTCTCCTCCCCTTCCCTTCTTCCCCCCCCTTCCCTCCTCTTCGCTTTCCTCTCTCCCCCAACCCTCTCCATCACCCCACTCGACTCCCTCTCATCTCTTCCTTCTCCCCTCTCACCCCCTCACAGGACCCTTTCTCCCCTCTCCCTTTCCTAACCTCCTTCTCGACCTGCTCCTCTTCCTTCGCGTTTCAGCCTCTTTTTTGCACCTCTCTTCTTCTCCCTTTCTCTCTGTCTGTCTGTCTCTTTCTGTCTGTCTGTCTCTGTCTCCCTCCCTCCCTCCCTCCCTCTCTCTCTCTCTCTCTCTCTCTCTCTCTCTCTCTCTCTCTCTCTCTCTCTCTCTCTCTCTCTCTTTCTCTCTCTCTCTCTCTCTCTCTTTCTCTCTCTCTCTCTCTCTCTCTCTCTCTCTCTCTCTCTCTCTCTCTCTCTCTCTCTCTCTCTCTCTCTCTCCCTCCTCGTCTGCCCCTACCCACCTCCCCTCCCTTTTCTCCCTATCTCTCCTTCCCTCCCTCCTCTGCCCCCTACCCACCTCCCTCCCTTTTCTCCCTATCTCTCCTTCCCTCCCCTCCCTCTCCCTCCCCTCCCCCGTGCCCCACCTTGTCCGGCCGGGTCATGAGGTCATAGCCGCCACGCCCCGCTCCTTTGTGTGTAGCATGACTGACAGTAGCCAAGCCAAGTGCCTGACCCCCTGTTCTTGTTTTGTTCACGTTATCCTGTTTTTCCTTGCGCTTGTCCTTGTTTTATCTGCATTTCTCTCTTCTACTCATTTTCTTTTCCTTCGTCCCATTCTTTCAAATCCTTGCTTCCCCTTTGTTATTCTCGTTTTCTTTTATTTTTTATTCCTACTTTTTTTTTCTTCTTTTGCGTCTCCGTTCTTTCTCCTATTTAGGCGTCGTGCCACATTCTACTTGTTTTTATTCGTCTTTCTATTTTTTTCTTCTTCTTCTCTATTCTTCTCCTCTACTGTTCTTGACTTTATTTTTTCCTTCTGCTCTTCATTCCAACACCGCTATTTTCTTTATTCTTCTCTATCTCGTTCCTCTATCTCTTCCTATATCATTTTTTTCTTTCTGCTGTCTCTATTTTCCTTTTCTTCTTCCACTAAAACCGGTACCACGTTTAATCAAGCATTCCTCCTTTCTCCCTCATACACTTTACAGCTCTCGCAGGTTTACGAAATGAACAGCGACGCTATATATGCGACAAAGGTGAAAACAAGTGCTTAAACCGCAACAAAATATATGCAATAACCCGTGTGAATTTTTAGCGTCACTTTCATTTCGTAATGTTTTTCTTGTATTGGTTAAAACCGAAGGTCAGGCTCAGATATTGAAAAAAAAGAAACATACAGCGCATTAGCAAAGGTCACTGAAACTGTAAACATGCATCAGTAAGATCGTGTGTGTTTGTGGGTATTCCTCATGCAGATCTGTGTGCGTGCGTGCGTGCGTGCGTGCGTGTGTTCTTTGTCACTGACATGATAATCAAAATCCCAGACCATCGAAAAGAAACATTTTGAAACGATATAAAGCCGTTTCAACTCCCTCACAGGTAGGTCGATGTACGGTTGGCTTGCACAAGGGGGAGAGCCAGGCCATGCCAATTCGCTTTCGATTAACCGCAGAAAGAGGAGCCAGTGCTCGCAGAAGGGCAGGTTTGAGGTCTCTTGCGTACGTGCATACATGCATAAACACACAAATACGAGTACAAACGCACGCGCACACATACAGCGAGGAAGAGAGAGAGAGAGAGAGAGAGAGAAAGAGATAAGGAGAGAGAGAGAGAGAGAGAGAGAGAGAGAGAGAGAGAGAGAGAGAGAGAGAGAGAGAGAGAGAGAGAGAGAGAGAGAATCAGTACAAACCTTTCTCTTCCCTTTTGGCTCTCAAAAATACCTCTGGGTTTAAATCTGCTTTTTATTCGTGGTTCTTAATCAAAGTTAGAAGTACCAGTTAACCTCAGCCAGAGCATCTGGACCGTTATGTTTACAAGGCAGCAGGTAACTGCCATTCACAAGTCTCTCATCAATGGATCATTCACAACCACACCTGCACCAATCAACGCCCACAGAAATTTCCCGCGCTTTTCTGCCGAAGAAGGGATCAGGAATGAGCCAATCAACAGTCCGCAAATTTCAAACCCGGTACTGGACCCTCCGGCTTCGGCCAATGACCGCCGTTTTAGACCCTGGAGTGCGCGCGCATTCTGCAGGGTTGCAGCTGGTATTAAAAGAACCTTGGGGAGCAATTTATTCATACATGTTGCAAACCACGATCAAAAAGTGTTCATGTCTTTTATTTGTGCCATGATAATGTTCTTCAACTTATTTTTGAGAACAGTTTGTGTCCAAGGATTATTCAACAACATTGCTAAACACAAACAATCTTTTGATTTCTGTCTGTCTGTCTGTCTGTCTCTCTCTCTCTCACTCTCTCTCTCTCTCTCTCTCTCTCTCTCTCTCTCTCTCTCTCTCTCTCTCTCTCTCTCTCTCTCTCTCTCTCTTTCTCTCTCTCTCTCTCTCTCTCTCTCTCTCTCTCTCTCTGTCTCTCTCTATCTATCTATCTATCTCGCTCGCTCGCTATTTATGCATCTCGCAAAGCGAAAACTTCAAAAACACAAAGACACACGAAAAAAAAAGGAGAGATGGAGGGAGAAAGTCAACGAGAGTGACTGAAAAGATTAACTACAGTCATTATAAACTCAACGAGTTTTATCTCCCTTTATCGTTACATTAGCGCATTCAGAGAGCTAGTCAGATAAGGTATCGACCTTCGTCCTTCGTATTACAAGCCAACTTGACATAACTATTGCCGAAACGCTCGCCAGGTGGCTTATCAAACAACTCCCGCTGTCATCCACAGCTGGTTAGTTCTGCGATGGTTCGGTTGTGTAAACGCCCTCTCTTCTGCATTCGACGTTGCCTTAAAAAAAATCTTAATTGACTCTAAGAAGATCTTTTTTACTGTTTCTTCTATTTCCTCTCGTTTCTGTGACCTTCCGCCCTTCCTCTTGTCTCTTCCGCGCAATTCCCTGAGCAAAATTATAATAATTTAGACGTTCACATTCGTGGTGCATAATGAGTGTCAAGGCTCGCCTGGCCTTCCGAGAAAGAGGTTTCTGATAAGTGATAACATCCAGTATCCGCGTGCTATCAGCTGTTATCTTGCTCCGCATTGCAGTTTAACCCACAGTATCACCAACCGCCTGCAGTTATTTGAATTTACACCATTTGGAAAGCCTGTTTTAGCGTTTTTAATTTACTGATTTTCCCTTTTTCTTCTGTATATGATTTTGTGAGCGTGTGTTAGTGAGTGTGCATGTGCGTGGATGTCTGTGCGTCTGCGTGTGCGTGTGTACGTGTGCATGTGCGTGATTGTCTGTGCGTCCGCGTGCGTGTATACGTGTGCATGTGCGTGAATGTGTGTGTGTGTGTGCGCACGCGCAGCCTCGTTCCTATCATAGCAATACTTGTCTCCAGGGTCAGGGCGCGCGCATTGTTCCGAGTGACATTCTTCTCGTTTTTATCGTGTTTTTTTATGAGGAGCGTGAAGGAGAAGAAAAAAAGAAAGAAAAGAAAAGGGAGGAATGGGAAGAAGAAAGGGTTATGCAGAGAAAAGGATGACTGAAAGAAACAATGAGATGAAGGAAAGTTAAAAGGATAAAATGAAAGGGAGAACAATTATAACCTGAGATAAACAGAAAAAAATGATAATATGAAGAAGAGATACAACGGAGAAGAAATTGATTTAAAATATATAAAAAACAGGAGAGGCCATAACAAGAATAAATAAGGAAACATATGAGGACAGATAAGCAAATGAGGAAGCGTGAGGGAAGAGGGAAGAGAGAAATGGAATGAGTCGAGGAATTAGGTGAAAGACCAGGAACATGACCAGAATGAGAATAAGGAAGTGGCGCTAACATTTTTTCCTTTTCCTCTTTCTTTTATTCACTACACAAGCGATCGTCTTATTTTAGCCTTCTTTGTCCACCTTTCTCTTTTTCTTGTTTCACTTTCTTATGAGTCTAGTCTAGTCTCTCTCTCTCTCTCTCTCTCTCTCTCTCTCTCTCTCTCTCTCTCTCTCTCTCTCTCTCTCTCTCTCTCTCTCTCTCTCTCTCTCTCTCTCTCTCTCTCTCCCTCTCCCTCATCATCATATCCCTCCCTACCCCTTCCCACCATACCCCTCTCTCTCTCCCTCTCCCTCCCTCCCTCCTTCCCTCTCTCTTTCTCTCCCCATCCTTCTCCCTCCCTCCCCTCTTCCCCTTCCCTCCATCTCCTCCTCTCCCTCTTCAGGAAGTAGGAGCAGAACTCACGTCCCAAGCAAAACCATGTCATTCCTCCTGTTATTTGCACACTCTGTCCCCCTGACCTTGCGCAATGTGTGAAATTTCTCCCGGGTGAAGAATTTAGAATTGAATGAAAAATGGGGTTATTCAGAATTGGGAATAGTTTGATGCGTTTGACATTGGGTGGTTTGGTCTTTTTTAGAATTAGATGAGTTGATGGGTTTAGGGAGTTTGGATAAATTTTAGAATTAGATGATTTTTCGATTTAAAATATGATTTTTTCAACTTAGAATTAGATGATTTTTTTCGATTTAGAAATAGATGATCTGATAAGTTTACATTTAGACGAGTGAATCAGTTTAGAATTTGACGATCTGATAGGCCTACAATCACATTTGATCGATACAGAATTCAATGATTTCTCTGGATTAAAATCAACCGATTGTACGAAGTCTTAACGTACCTTTAACGACAGCCAATTTCCAAAATACAATGTTCTTATCCTCTTGCCTTATTTTGGCATACCAGCTGATTTCTTGCGGCAATATTCCTTAGGAGAGAATTCCGTGCTCCAAAAGAGCGAATTCCACAATTTCTTTAAATAAACGACCGTTATAAAGTTAGACCGACGATTTCAGAATAGGATAAAATGGAGAGAAAAAAAAATCAAAGAACTAAAAAGATTGTGTGATTCTGGGAAGTTTTGTGACACAGGAACAAACCGGTGAAGTTATTGCTGTTGTTCTGCCGTTGTTCTTTGGCTGTTATCTTTGTGATTGTTTGAAGTGTTGCCGTTATCTTCCTTTTTAAGAGATAAGTGAGAAATGTCAAGTGGGATAAGGGGTTGTTGGAAGGGGGGGGGGAGAGTGATAGATAAAGATGGTGAGGTAGATAGATAGATATTAATAACAACAGCGACAGAAGGAGGAAGGAGCGGAGAGGCGCAGGGGGGAGGAGGGGGAGAGGCGGGGAGGGGTGCCTTGTTTATAGGCTCACAAAGAACTCCTTTATCAACACGGCAACTCCCCCTCCCACCCTCTCCCCACATCCCCATCCCCAACCACCCTCTAGATCTTCACCCCCCTCCACCCCTTCCCCTTATCACCTACTCACGCACCTACGTACCCCTCCTCCTCCTCTCCCCTCCCCCCTTCCCCCACACCCCCTCCTCACCGCCCCCTCCTTCCCCACCCGAAGTTGGAGGACATGTCAAGGTATTTCCTGGTACAGCGTGTCATGTCACTTGCACACGTGAGTTCCTTACTGCCAATGTAATTTTTTTTAGACATGACAAAAGGACATGACGGTCGCGGATGCTGATAAAACGAATGTCTTTTGGTGTGCGGTTGTGTGGATTTTTTCCTCTTTATTGTTATTTCTTTGTTATAGTTACCGCGATGTACCCCTGAGGCGAAGGGGGGAGGGGGCAGAAGGAAAGGAGAGAAGGAGGGGGCAAGAGGGAAGAGGGAGGGGGCAGGAGAGAAGGAGAGAGGGTGGTGGGAGGGTGAGAGGGAGGTGGGAGGAGTAAGGGAGGAGGAGGGAAGATTAAGGGAGGAGGGAGGGGTAGAGAGAAGAAGAGGAAGGTGGGAGGGTGAGAAGGAGGGATGAGGGAAGGTTAAAGGGAGGAGGGGTAGGAGAGATGGAGAGAGGTAGGGGATAAAAGGGAAGGAGAGAGGTAGTGAAAGGGAGTGAAGGAGAGGGAGAGAGACAAACAAACAGCGATTAAGACCAAGAATGAAAGGAAAACAAGAGAACAGGAAAGGGAAGAAGAGAAGGGGGAGATAGCGAGAAACAGACACAGACAAACACAGACAGATACAAACAGACACAAAGAGAGCTAGAGAGACGTACTCGCTTGCATATCCGTGCTTGTTACGCTTAATGACGTCATAAAAACTAGTCCTTCTTGCGCCTAATGACGTCATAAAAACTAGCGCCTATTTCTCTCTTGTCATTATGCTAGTTTTTGGTGCGTTTGTGCGTCTGTTCCTTATCTTGGGGAATATTTTTCGCCTTAAATAATTCGATGTAATTGGTGAAGGAGAGAGATAAAGAGGAAGGTGGTATGTGTGTGTGTGTGTGTGTGTGTGTGTGTGTGTGTGTGTGTGTGTGTGTGTGTGTGTTTGTGTGTGTGTTTGTGTGTGTGTGTGTGTGTGTGTGTGTGTGTGTGTGTGTGTGTGTGTTTGTGTGTGTGTACTTGTGTGTGTGTGTGTGTGTGTGTGTGTGTGTGTGTGTGTGTGTGTGTGTGTGTGTGTGTGTGTGTGTGTGTGTGTGTGTGCATCTG
>NC_091586.1:7356724-7359224 GCF_042767895.1 Penaeus vannamei
CTAAAAGGAGGGAAGAAATATTATATGACAAATGAGAAGAATGAGAGAGAAAAAAAGAAACCATTTTCGATTTTCAGTGTCCATTTCTGAGACAAATTGAAGTTCTTTTCACAATAACCACATAAGATAATATACACATACATTTCTCCCCGTTAAAAAATAATACATCACCAGACACAAAATAAGAATAAATAATATATAAACAATTCTTATAAATAAACAAATAAAATCGTTTCAAGCTATCAATCCGAGAAAGGATCCATTTTGCGTCCTTTTCTGAATACGGTCTAGACAACCTCTCCCCGCAACGACACCGCTCTAGAACGGATCCACATAAACCGTGACAGTGACCTTCCACGCCCGAGATTTGCGGTTTTGTCCAGTTACGTAATCTATCGGCAGACAGGTAAAAGTAATTGATTCTCACTTCACCTGTAACCGCAAAGGAGGAATGGACTGTCACCTGATATATTATAATACCTATGTTGGTTTCTACAGCTGAGTTATATTATTACTTGTTTCGCTGCTGTTGCGAGTTTATGTTCTGTTGTTGTTTTGCGGAATTGCTGCAATGCCGTTTGGCTCTCTGAATATTATTCATGGTGGAATATGAATTTTAAAGCTTTTGTTGTTGTTGTATTTTTGTTCTTTGTTTTTATACATTTTCTTTTTTAAAAATATGCGTATCGTACTTCTTAAATGTTGTAGATGCCTGAATATTTTCATGAACAGCCTGTAGCTTTTTCTTTTATTTCTTTTATCTTCCTTCTTTTTATTCATTTTCTTTTTTTCCGTGTGTTTAATCCGCTTCTTCTTTCGTTCCACCTACTTAACATCAGCATTATCAACCTTGTACTTCTTGCATAATTATCACACATCACTAATTCGTTTAATTTCTTTTGTTCCCCTTATCTCCATTTCTCCTTTCTCTTTTACACTCGCAACCCTTCCCCCATCCCTACCTCCCCTACCCCTTTCCTTCACCCTCCCCCTTACACACATCCTTCCCTATCTCCCCTACCCCTCCCTTACCCATCCCCTCCCCACTACCCTTCCTTGTCTCTCTTACCCCTTCCTTCGTCTCCCTTCCTTCGTCCTCCTTCTCCATCCATCCCTCTCCCACCCCGTCTCACCATCCTTCCTCCCCAACCCTATCCTTACCCCTACCTCGCCCTTATCCCCCAACCCCATCTCACTTTTACCTCAACCCCACTCCCACCATCTTCCTCCTCAACTCATCTCTACCGATAATTCTCCTCCTCTATCATTCTCACCTCTATCTCACCTCTCCTCAATTCCTTCTTCAATTAAGGCGGAACGATCACTTTCTGCCCTCAATCCACCCCTTTATTCAACAAAATGAACAAAGCCTTCGCTCTGTTTAACGAACATGATAAATATAACATTTAAAAAGCTTTGCGTAACTCCGTCTTAACCTTTGGTGTCCTTTAAATAGGGTTATGGATAATAAATGTTATACGAAAGCCCGCCAAATCATTCATACGTTATTTTAAAACAAGTTCTGTTTCCGTTACACAATATTTTCCTTCTTTTTCCACCCCCTCTTTCAGCTCGGAGTAAGCGTCATTTCCAAATATAACTTTTCGAAAAGGTTTTCCGATCGGGTTTTAACCTTTTGAGGGCAAAGGGAAACATTAACCGAGTTCATTAACCTCTCAATGTGCACCTTCAAATAACGATGCCATACTTTCAGCATACTCACCCATTAATATAAAGGGATATAGAGATAAATAGATAAATAGAATATATGAATATTTATGTATGTATACAATACACACATCTATCTCTCTCTACTTATCTTTCTATCTAACTATCTCTATCTCTATCTAGCTATCTAACTATCTCTATTTATCTATCTATCTATCTGCCATCTATCTATCTATCTATCTATCTATCTATCTATATACATATACATCCACTTCAGTATATATATACCAATACAAAATTGTATAACTTACAGGTTTCAAATCTCCTGATTAACGGTCACGATTTGGCGAAAACTTGAAAACGATAACTTTATGCCGACACGAAATCGCGAAAGTAAAATCTTCGCGAAATTTCAATTATTATCGCCCGTATTTTTTCCCACCACCATTCGTCTGTCGAAAGCTTTACTGTAAGCCAAATTTAGATTAATACAATTAATTCACTGTCCTCCATTTTTTTCTCTCTCTATCTATCTTCTTACCCTCATTATCTCCCCCACACTGGCGTATCAGAACCAAAACACAAATACAAAAAAACACAACCAAAAAACAGTATAAATAAAAACAGAAAAAAATAATAAATTCCCGTTATCACGACTCTTCATTATGGTAACACTGCACGCTCGCACAATACCACGCGGGTCATGGCAACAGTGGGCAGGGGAAAATGGCGCGCCCGGAGTCAGTTCTTTAAATATTACGATTGTCGATCCGGGCTCTTTCCCATCCGATGAAAATCTTGGAAAATGCCTCTTTTAAAGGGGACAAAGGGG
>NC_091586.1:7364224-7369224 GCF_042767895.1 Penaeus vannamei
TTCTTCCCTTCCTTTCTACCTCCTTCTTCTTCCCTATCCCCCCTTTCTACCTCCTTCCTCTTCCTTCTCCCTTCCTATCTACCTCCTTCCTCTTCCCTCTCCCTTCCTTTCTACCTCCTTTTTCTTCCCTCTCCTCCCTTTCTACCTCCGTCCTCTTCCTTCTCTCTCCTTTCCTTTCTACCTCCTTCTTCCCTCTCCCTCCCTTTCCACCTCCTTCTTCTTCCCTCTCCCCCCCTTTCACCCTCTCCCGACGCTCCCACATTCGCAAACACGTAAATCCAAACTCAAGGACGCACTTATAAGCAAGAACAAGATCGGATCAGGTAAAACAAGTGACAGTCGGTGACATGCGATCCATAAACTAATATTCCTTATACATCTTACAAGAATATTCCGTAATATAAACACTTTGAGAAATATTATGAAACAGTATGCATGAGGTGGAGCATGACAGCAAAGGAAGTAAGCTACATAATAAACACTGAGAGGCGATAGAACACGAGTTATATAATATGATATCTGACTAAAAAAAAACATTGAGTCATATAATACGATGTCTAAAAAAAATACAAAAAATAAAAAAATAATAAACACGTGGGAAAATACAGCAAGTGAGAAATTTCAAACGAGAATACATAAGATATATATCAAATATTTACGAATCTGCAGAAGAATAAAGTGAAAACATACTGAAAATACTTTAACATGCGATAAAATATATACTTATAAACACCAAAAGACAATGGAACACAGGAAATAAAAGCGTTAGAAAGGAATTCATTTTAATATCAATACTTTATCATCACACAACGGAAATAGGTACCGATATGCTGGAATGCACCACACTCACTGCCCAAAGTAGACACAGTAATAATTTTCATAATGAGGCAGATATTTACAAACGTAGTTCAAGAAAATGCGAGAACTAAAGAAGATTCTAGAAATGCAAAATGATAAAAATAGTATCAATCAGAATAGTAATAACGGCTATGATTATGGTAATAATAAGGATATCGATAAAAAAATATATTGACAACTATAATGAAAAAAACTACTACTAATTCTACTACTACTACTACTAATAATAATAATGATAATAACAATGACAATATCAACATTATCAACAATAATAATGATAATGATAATAAAAATAACAATAACAATAATACTGACAATGAAAATAATAATAATAATAATAATAATAATAATAATAATAATAATAATAATAATAGTAATAACAATAATAATCATAACAACAAATAATCTGGCTGACAGCAAAGTTAGTTCGCATGCCGCAGGCATCTTTTGCCAGAAGAGCATGTGGAGGTCAGAGGCCGCTGCTGGTCGTTTGTTATTGTTGATCTTTGTCTGCAATTTCGCTACTTAAATTTCATAATTTAACGTTCTGTTTTGAGTGAGTACTGTGTGTGTGTGTGTGTGTGTGTGTGTGTGTGTGTGTGTGTGTGTGTGTGTGTGTGTGTGTGAAGGCAGGTACAGGTAAAGGCAGGTAGTGAGCGCGCGCGAGCAGTGGATGAGTGAGCGGGAAGATGAGTTGTACATCGCGACGACGTGTGATGTAAAAGGAATCAATATTAGGCATTTGATTACTGCAGGTTCATTAAATATATATGTATTTTAACTGACAGTCAGCCATTTCCGATTCATTCACTCGCCAATCCTGCTACTTACACACACACACACACACACACACACACACACACACACACACACACACACACACACACGTTGCTATATACACATAAGGTCGATAATCCTAATACAAGCACATTCTCCAACCAACCATCTCGACCGGAGGGAAAAAAAAATATCTGCAACCTTTCACGCCAGATCCGGTACCCCCCCCCCTCTGCAAACCCCACATTTGACTCCCTCCCCCCCCTTCACGTTGCTTATATCACCGATTCCCCTCTATTCTCCCCCTCCTTTCCCTCCCTCTCCTTCCTTTTCTCTCTTCCAGCTTCATTTTCCTTTCTCCTCTCTCTCTCTCCTCTTCCTTATTTTCTGTCTTTGTCTTCCTCACTCATCTTATTCTATTCCTTTCTTCATTCATTAAATCTTACTTCTCTTTTCCCTTCAGCTCCTCCCTATTCTTCTCCGTTTACTTTTACTTTCCTCTTTCCCTTCACATCCCTTCCATCCCCTTCCTGCTCACTCCCCTCCACCCACTCCCCTCCATCCCTCCACACCTCCTCCCTCTCTCCACCCTTCCCACTCATCTCTCCTCTCCTCCACATACCCCATAGCTACCATCCTCTTCCCCATCCTTCCTCCTCCTGCTCCCTTCAATACCTCCTCCTTCACCCCTCCACCCCCCCTCCCCACCGATCCCTCCCTCCTTCCACTCTGCCTTCTCCCCACAATTACCTTCCTCCTTCACCCCCCTTCATCCTCCTCCTCTTCCACTCCCTCCATCTCTCCTTTCACCCTCCTCCATCTTACTCTCTTCCCCCCTCCTCCATCCATCCTTCACAGAACTCCTCCTCCACCTACTCCTCCTCCACCCCTTCACTTCCCTCCGCCACTCCTTTCCACCTTCATCTCTCCTCCACCCCCTCCATCCCTGACCCGGACGATACTCAGCCAGCTGGCGCTCTCTGTTAAAGCGGTGCCGTGTTCGGTATGCTTCGGCTTGGGCCCCGCAAAGCTTTTATTCTTCATATATGAGGAGGTGGAGGGGGTGGGTGGAGGTGGAGGTGAGGTGGAGGGGATGGGTGGAGGTGGGATGGGGGGAGGGGATGGGTGGAGGTGGAGGGGATGGGGGGGTGGTGGGGATGGTGAGGTGGAGGTGAGGGATGTGGGGGTGGAGGAGGAGGGTGGGGGTAGGGGGTGGGAGAAAGTGGAGGGGGTGGGGGTGGAGGTGGAGGCTGCCAGAAGGTGGAGGGGTGTGAGTTGGAGGTGGAGGGGGGTGGGGTGGAGGTGGAGTTGAGGAGGTGGGGAAGCAGGAGGGGAGGGGGGGGAAGAGGTGGAGAGGGATGGGGGCAGGGTGAGGGCAGGGTGAGGGTGGGGGGTGGTGGGGATGGGGTGGAGCTGAGCGGGAGTTGAGGCAGGTGTAGGGGGTGGGGCGGGAGGAGGAAGTGAAGGGGTGGGGAAGGTGCATGAGGTGGAGGGGGTGGTAGGGAGGAGAGAGCAGTAAGACAGAGGGAAGGGAGAGAAAGCACAGAAGTGGAGCTGTGAGAGAGCAGCATAATCTGTAAAATGGCTAATAATAATAATAACAATAATAATAATAATAATAACAATGACAACAATGATAATAATAACAAAAATTATAATAATAAGAAGAAAGAGGAGGAGGAAATGTTGCAAAAACAGACGAGGTTATGGAATGAAGGGAAAGGGGGAGAGAAGAAAGGAAATGATGAAAGAGATGACGAATGAGAAAAGAAAAGACGTTCCTCTTCTTCTTCCTCTCCCTCCTCCTTCTCTTCCTCTGTCTCCTCCCCCTCCTCTTCCTTCTCCTCTCCCTCCTCCTCCTTCTTCTTCTTCTTCTTCTTCTTCTTCTTCTTCTTCTTCTTCTTCTTCTCCTTCTTCCTCTCCCTTCTCTCCTTCTTCTCCCTCCCTCCTCCCCTCCCCCTCCCCCTCCCCCTCCCTCCTCCCTCCTCCTCCCTCCTCCTCCTTCTCCTCCTCCTCCTCTTTCTTCTCCTCATCCTCTTTTTTCTCCTCCTCCTTTCTTCTCCTCCTCCTCCTCCTCTTTCTTCTCCTCCTCCTCCTTCTGCTTCTTCCTCTTCCTCTTTCTTCATCTTCTTCCTCGTCCTCTCCGCCCTCCACGACCTTTGACCTCCATCGAGCCAACTCAGCCAACAGGTCAGTCACAACACAGGTCAAACTCCGTCTCAGAGTATTGGGATTTTGTAACCATTTATCGCTACTACGATCATTATCAACCATTACTAATATTATCAATCATTATCATTATATTGTCACTATTATCATCCTTACCAATGTGACTATCCTTATTACTATCATTATCATTATTAGTATCACTATCCTTATCATTATCAATCATTACTATTATTATTATCAGTTATTATCATTATAATTGTCACTATTATCATCTTTTCCAATATGACTATCCTTATTATTTGCATTATTATTATCATTACTATCACTATCCTTATCATTATAATTACCATTATTATTAATCCTATAATTATCAATATGGTTATCATTATAATTATCATCATCACCACTATCAGCATTGCCATCACCATCACTGTCATTGTTATTGTCATCATCATCATCACCATCAGTGTCATTGTCATCATCATTTAATCACCATCACTGTCATTGTCATCATCACCATCACTCATTGTCATCATTTCATCACCATCACTGTCATTGTCATCATCATTACCATCACTGTCAATGTCATCACCATCACCATCACTGTCATTGTCATCATCATCACCATCACTGTCATTGTCATCACCAACACCATCATTGTCATTGTCATCACCATCACTGTCATTGTCACCATCATCATCACCATCACTGTCATTGTCATCACCATCACTGTCATTGTCATCATCATCACCATTATTGTCATTGTCATCATCATCATCATCATCATCATCACTGTCATTGCCATCATCATCACCATCACTGTCATTGTCATCACCATCACTGTCATTGTCATCATCATCATCAACATCACTGTCATTGTCATCACCATCACTGTCATTGTCATCATCATTTCATCACCATCACTGTCATTGTCATCACCATCACCATCACTGTCATTGCCACCATCATTGTCATCATCATCATCATATCATCACCACTGCTACCACTGCTATTATTATGCATGAGTCGGTGACATCAAGGGAACTATGCTTGACTAAACATGATGACGTCACACCGTTTTAGGCGAAGTACATTCTGCTTAAAAACATAAGAAAAAATAAATAGAATGTCAACCTATTAGAAATTTGCCTCTTCCTCCCACCCCTCACTTCTTTTCTCCTCGATTAGTCCTTGAT
>NC_091586.1:7374224-7376724 GCF_042767895.1 Penaeus vannamei
AAGTGGGTAAAGAATACGTATCAAAGGACTGAGAAAGGAATGAAGAAAAGGAGAGGCAATGGGAAGGAATAAATGCAAGAGAAAGAAGAAGACAAGGAGAGGGGAAAAGAGACCGAGCGAGAATGGGAAGGAGGCAGGGGAAAGGATGAGGTAGAGAAGAGGCAGGGGGAAGGGATAGGCGACATGCAGGGGAAATGAAAGGGGAAGGTAGAGGGAGGGGAAGAGAAGAAAAGAAAACGATGGAATGTGTAAGAGGCAAGAGAATGGAAGGGAAAGAAGAAGGGAAGTGGGATTGGGAGAGGAAAAGGGGGAAGGGGAAGATTTGGATAAGAGCGAAGAGATAGCAGGAGACTGAAGGGAATGGAATTGATGGGAAAAGGAGGAAGAGAGGAGTAGAAGGGAGGGAGGGAGAGAGGGAGGGGAGGGAGGCGGAAGAGAGGGAAAGGGAGAAAGTGGAGATGAGAGGCAGGAAATGGAGGAGGGAGAGAGGCAGGGAGAGGGCAGTGAGAGGGAGAGGGATGGGAGAGGTAGGGAGAGGGAGGGAAAGGAGGCAAGAGTTGAGGAGGGAGGGAGGGAGGGAAGGGGGAGGGAGGAGATGGCAATGAGGAGGGGGAGAGGAAGGCAGGGAGGGGAGGAAGGAGAGGGAGAGGGAGAGGGGGAGGAAGGGGGAAGAGGGAGAGAGGGAGGGAAGAGAGGAAGAGAGAGAGGAGGAAGGGGGAGTTGATGAAAAGTCCTCTTGGTACCTGGAGGGAGGATGATGGATCTCAGCAGCAGTTAAGTACCGCCAAGGTCCCTGCCAAACGCCTCATTTAATTACTACGTTACTAGGGGCAGTGCCATGTCACCCCGTCCAGTTGGCGCTCGCTTTTCGGCACTCACTTCTCTTTCGTTTTCTTTTGTCTTATCTCGTCTCTTCTTTTCTTTTCTTTGTGTTCTTTTTCTTTCCAAATGTCTCGTCTCGTCTTCTCTATTCTCCTCGTCTCTCCTTTCTCCTTTCAACTCCTTTACCCTCTCCTCAGCTCTCTTCTCTTCACTCTCCTCTCTTCCTCTCCATTCTTCCCCTCCTCCTTAACTCTTTTTAGTCTCATTCTTTCTTATCCTCTCCTTAACTCTCTTCTCTCCTATCCTCGTCTCCCCCTCTCCCCTAACTCTCTCCTCTCCTTTCCTTTCCCTCTCATCTCCCTTCCCTCCCCCTCTCCTCTCCTCCTCTCTCGTCTCTTCCCCTCCCCTTCCCTCTCCTCTCTCCTCATATCCCCTCTCCCCTCCCCTCTCCTCTTCTCTCCTCTCCTCCCCTCTCCTCTTTTCTCTCCTCTCCTCTCCCTCTCTCCGCACAACCGGTCCACAAGCGCAGTCCAGTTACACTCGCTCTACACACCGACCTTGAGCGTGGTCCAGCAACCTCACGTTGGTCAACACGCCTTTGAACGAAGGAAATGAAGAATGAAGAATGAATAACGAGAGGAGACAAACAGTGACGAATTTATGCACGGATGAACGCATCTGTTTACAGTCCGTCTGCATGCGCGTGTGCGTCCATGCGTGTATGCGTGTGCGTGTGCGCTGGCCAACGCGTAGCTACGAGCTGGGCTCAGAAACCTTGACTATGTTCTGTGTTTGAATCGTGTTATGTGTTTCGAGTTTAATTCCTTAAGTGAGACAGGAAAGCAGTTATTCACATCAGTTTCCCCTTGAGTAAGAGTGTGTAGAATGACGTGGGAGAATTGCTGCGGCTTGCGTCACTCTAGTTTCTTGACTTCTCCATAGATGGCATTGCGTAGGGAGGGTCGCGTTTGGCTTTGGTTAAAAAAAAAAAAATGTGTGATATGAACTAATATTTATGAATGTGAAAAAAACTGGGAATGGTGTAGAATGAAGATGTATTTTTAGAGGTGTTATCATAAATGGATGAGAAACATGTAGGAAGTGTGTGTGTGTGTGTGTGTGTGTGTGTGTGTGTGTGTGTGTGTGTGTGTGTGTGTGTGTGTGTGTGTGTGCGCGCGCGCGAGCGCGCGTTTCGATGAACATGAATAAATGTGCGTGCTTGTGTGTAGGCCTATATGTACTTGGACGAACATCAAAACAAAAATTAGTAACTTCACCTTGCTTGCGTGACCAATCTCTGGAAAGCAGCGATATAAAGTAAAAGATAACGAACAACAGAGAACGGAGAGAACTGAAGGAAAAAACAGGATATGAAAGCGTAAATCAGGAATGAAACAATATAAGCCATAATTACCAAAGGAACTGGCAAGGACACACACACACAAACACACACACACACACACACACACACACACACACACACACACACACACACACACACACACACACACACACACACACACACACACTGAAATCACAAGAAATAAAACCAGAACAAAAGCAAAAATAAAATCAATCAAAACCAGCCCTAACAAGCAATAAAAAGATCCAGAAAGCGAAATAACAAGCAAATCACCTTGTTACAACACTCGCTAACAGCCATCAAAGCGACCTGTTG
>NC_091586.1:7404224-7409224 GCF_042767895.1 Penaeus vannamei
AGCTATCATGGGCAATGGCGAGTTGATACCTTATTTCCCGGACAACACGGGCGCAAACAGGTCTTGGAGAGGAGAGTGCAAGAAGTGTTGATTTGGAATCGCAGATTACCACACCATTCACTTTTCTTTGAACAATAAGAGTTACTGCGTCTAGGAGGCCGTTAAGTTCACAAAAGGTGGAGCTTGAAGAATCAGGTAGCCTGCGGCCAAGCCATTCGTTACCCACAGGCGGCTGCATGGTGGGGGAGAATATGGCACAAGCTGCACTCCCATCTGCCTGCAATGAGCCGTCAACATAGAGATGGTGTGCGGCGGGGACTAACGTAGACACACTTGCGATGGTCTCCAGGGCCAATTGTTTCTGTAGGAGAGGAGGGTCGCTTTTGGAGGTCGGTGTGTATGTGACAGCTGGATGGGGAACTCGCCATGGAGGTAATTCAGGGACAACTGCAGGTGCTGGGACATTAACATTTAGGTCTTGAAGTTTGTCACACACCACTTTCATAAGGTTGCATCCCCCTGGTCGAAGTGGGGGTCTGGGTGCATCTGATGGCGATGTCCTGATGGCAGCAGCAAAGTTTGGTGCAAGATAAGGGAAATGAAGGCACTTAACAGAGAAATATGTAACAGGGGGCATCCTAGTATAAACCTCATTACCCGGTTTTGAATTTTTTCAAGAGGCTCTAAGGCTTTCCTTGAAAGTTGATAAAGGGCAGGGGACAGGTAGTCAACAACTGATCGAAAAAATAATATATAGAGAGTCCTCGCTAACAGGATGGAAACACCTGTAGCATTGTTTGCGAGCCATTTGATAGGGATAAAGCGTTGCTGTAGACGGTCAAGGAGGTCTTTAACGATGGGGTGAACTCGTTGTTTTGCAGGAATGGCAGGTGTGATTCTGACTGGGGCACCTAAGTACAGATACTGTGTACAGTGAGGGATAACATTCCGACCCACAGTGAATTCCGGCAGAGCTCTAAGGTTGCGGAATGAGAAGATTCTACTCTTTTCTGGGGAAATGATGAGACCACAGGCAGTAGAAGATGCATAGAAAGAATGAAGGAGTGTCTGAAGATCTTGAGGTGAAGTAGAATGGATGCAGATGTCATCAGCATAGCAGGTAACTGTAGTTCCGGGAATGGTAGGGAGTAAAGATAGTAAGCGGTACATTAGGATGTTAAACAGGAAAGGGCTTAGAACACCACCCTGTGGAGTGCCAAGTTCAAATTGCTCGTAGGAACTACACACACCATTGAAAAGGACACATGAGGTTCTGTTGCAGAAATAACCTCGTACCCACCTCAAGAGGTTTCCCTTAACACCAAAATCTACTAGCTAGTCGAGTATAATTTCCCTGTTGGCAACATCAAATGCACTTTTGAGATCAAGGAAGGCAACCACACTAGTGGGGGAGAGGCGAGTGTAGAGCTCCATTAAACAGTGATGTGTACTTTGTTGTGGAAGAAAACCATAGTCTTGGAGATAGTGAATCCTGAAGGCGATGCATGAGCCGAGCAAGAATGATGCGTTCAAGCACTTTGCTAAAGCAGGAAGTGAGAGAGATAGTCCTGAATTTGTCAGTACCAGGCTTTGGGATTGGTACAATTGTGCTACAGGTCCAGGCGGGAGGCACATACCCCTGGTGTAAACAAAGATTGTAGAGTTGTAGAAGAGGGTTCCCAGGAACTTTCTGAAGAAGGCGAAGCACTTGATATGTAATCCCATCATCTCCAGGGGCAGTCAACTTCATTCCTGCAAGAGCAGGAATGGGAAGACTGCAAGTTTTAGACTGGGCAGACCAAGTAGTAATGAGATCTTGGGCATATTCATGTGGGATGTGGTGAAGGGCTCCAGTGGGCTTTTTCTTAACAATCTTGTTTATGAGGTGCTACATGGTCCCAACGCTGGTGTGATGGTTGATACTATCTGTATATTTTTCCCATGAGTCTGTAAAGACACACTTCTGGAAGGCAATCAAATCATCTCTTGATATCTGGTACTGGTGTAGATGGTCCGGTGTAGGTTGCCTCTGGAAAGTGAGACCAGCTTCTGTTGCTTTTCTTTGTGCTTGGATGATGCGATGGTCTAACGTCCAGGAATGAATCACAGACCGTCTTTTAATGAGAGGTTTAGTAACATACTGGTAAAAAAAATTGTGTGGCTTTTACCAGGGAATTATATAAGTTCTCAGGGGAGAGTAAGTCAAATGTGGGAAGAAGGCTGGTAATGTATGAGACATATGTGGGGCAGTACTTGGGTGGAATGGAGATGCGGGCATGTTGATGGGGAAGAGA
This sequence comes from Penaeus vannamei, assembly GCF_042767895.1. Lineage (NCBI taxonomy): Eukaryota > Metazoa > Arthropoda > Malacostraca > Decapoda > Penaeidae > Penaeus > Penaeus vannamei. The sequence goes on from NC_091586.1 coordinate 7,406,519, forward strand.
AGTTTGTGTTGGCAGGGAGTACTGCAGGCCAAGGGCAATGTGGTCGGAGAAGAGAGAAGGGATTGAACTACAGCTGACATGAGACGCCACAAGCCCATATGTTATAATATGATCCACGGTACCCCCACGAACGTGTGTGGCTCCTCCAGTGTTCCAGTGAGTGAGGTGGTGACGGCGGATGTAGTTAAGTAGGGGCGGCCCGTTTCCATTGGGAGTAGGAGAAATGTCACCAAGACCAGGGTGTCGGAAGGGCTGGGAGGTTAATCACCCCAGGGGCAGAGTACACATTGCACAATCGGAGTTTACCATCTCCCACTGTGACCTCAAAAAGCTGAAAAGTCATGTCAATACTTACAGAGCACCGAAGAAGCTGATGAGGCATGGACGAATCAATGTAGGTGATGAGGCCATTCCTAGCATGGTGTACATATGAGACATAGCCAGTAAGTGAGGGTGCCAAGTCCCCTGCATGAGCACCACCAGCAAATGCTTCTTGAATGAATATAACTTGTGGGTGATGGCAATAAGTGTAGGCTCTAAGTGCAGTGAGTTTTGGAGTGGTGTCGGATTCCGAAGGCATTCCACGAGATATGAAGCATTTGATTACTGAAGTTTACCCTTTGCTTTACGTGGGGCAGAGGAGGATGAGGTATGACTGCGTGCATTGCCAGGCAGTGTGCGGGTTCCTGGCACACGAGAAGTGGAATCCAAAGATGGCATTAGATCTCCCAGCCTCTCAAGGCGAGGCAACAACATCGTGCTTTTCAGTGAGTGCTGTGACAGAGGTGATAACAACTTGGTGGGACTCAACTAGGCTGGCAAGAGTACTAGCAGAGGTAGCTTGCTGACTAACCAAGTTGTCAATTTGCGAGTCGATGGCATCAAAACGGGCTGTGAGTGCTGTACATCGCACTTACAGAGAAGCAACAGCTTTACGGAGGGCAACTTCTGCAGAATTAGCATGAGGAGAGTAAGGTGGAGCTGTGGGTGGTGGCGGAGTAGCATTTTGAGGTGGGGTGGAATACTGAGGCAGGGCGATGCGAGACTGCTTGGCACAGCCATGCCAGACATTAACTCCTGGCATGTGACATCGAGGGCATTTCCACTGCGAAGTGTCTGGTACAGGTGGAGGTGATGTGTCTGATGTAGACGTGGAAGCAACAGCTGCAGTGGGTGTGGGCGGGGTGTGGTATGGACAAGAGGGGGTGGCATGGCCAGCAACGCACCATGCACACTTATCTGAGGACGAGCAGTATCGTGATATATGGCTGATACCCCAGCATTTGAAGCACCACGGCTGCTCATATTTCATCCTGCGCAACTCACAAGGAGAGAGACATGGGAGGAAGGTGAACTTGACGGCAGGCGGAGGCGGTTACCTGAGACTCCAGGTGACAAGCTGGTTGATGGGCGTTCCATTTTGATGAAAGCGACGAACAGTGTACACTCCTGGCAGTTCCTTGGCCAGGGAAGGTTCAACACCAACAGGATAGCGAGTTATCAGATAAGTAGGGAATTACGGAGCCTGTCAATCGAGTCCTGAACTTGAAGGAAAAGGGATAAAAACTCTCCTTTTGTGACCTTGTCAATGATGTCTTCACGCTGTCTTGAAATGTAAATGAAGCGGGAGGTAACAGCAGACATCTTTACTTCAGCTAGTTCCCGATCAAGGCAGAAAGCCTTGGTGACCTCAGACAGCCAGCAAATTTTAACGTCGTTGCTAGGGTTCTCTTGGAAGACAAGTTTGACATATTTATCTCGGGGAGCAAATGCTGGAAAAGCAGGTTTAGTCATGGACTGCATAGTTTGAGATGAAGGGCGAGGTAAAGGGTTGTCTGGCGCACTGTGATCAGCAAGAGCTTCACCACGCTTGAAGGTCTTTGCAGCAGGAGACGAGGGTGTGCTCTTGGTATCTGAATCATGCTCCATAGTGCGCTTGGTGGCGGCGGGAGTTCTAGGCCTATGGTCGGGGCCTGCAACATCAGGCGCCAACTCATGACAACTGCGAGACTCAAGGAGGGGTCAATGGTCGTTACATCGGTCTTCTTCATCACTCATGGCATGGGCAGCCTCAATATCAGCAAGGGAACCTGGGCCTGAATAGTCCATTGCACCGCGCACTGCGAATGCGCAGACCCGAAGGCCGCTGAACGTGGGGGATTTTAGTCGAGTGTATAATTGTTTATCAGATTTTCATTCAAAGTTCAAAACTCAAAAACACACTAATGTCACTATATTGACCACTGAGTCTTACTGTTACTCTCAGCACAAGCTGGCAGGTGGCAGCTTGCTAGATTCTTCCAAAATTAGGAAAAAATGCAGAGGTGTCCGATTCCGAACATATTTACATCAACAGAAAACGGAACCCCCGAGAGAGAGAGAGAGAGAGAGAGAGAGCGACTAACTTTTTTTTACTTTGACGTTTATTGAGGCAAAAGATTACATATCAAAAGGATGTGGTAACGTAGGTGATCATCGCCCCTATCTAGATAAGTCCCTGTGTGGGCTCACAGTTCTCATACAAAAATATGTGTATTACCAGATAATAATATAAAACACGAAAAATACAAATATTTAAATTCAAATGTCTATAAAAGCGAAAGATCGTACACTCACAGATGTGCTTTGAGGTACGTGGGTGACCCGTGTGTGTAGCTGTTTATTTGCGAAGGACAGGCACTCAGGTCATCCCCACATTATCTGAAC
>NC_091586.1:7424224-7426724 GCF_042767895.1 Penaeus vannamei
ATTTTCTCCGCTGTGATGACTTGGCTGCCAACCGCAAGATTTAATTATGGACTTGTACTGTTGTACGTAATACTCAGTCTAAAATGGAAGGTTCTAGCTAATTTTTGCCATTTTATCATTGATGGTCATTGTTTTATTTACTTGGTAGGAAAAGTTACGTAGAGAAAGGTACATATAATATTGTTAATGCTCGATTTTCGGAACTGATATCTGTAGATTTAATCATACATGCAAGTGTTATTCTCGAAAAGCTGTAAAACGCTGATCGATCAACACATTTATTGCGAAACGTATTTCTCATCACAGCGAAATTTTTGTTCATTGCCGACCACAGGCCCTCCCCAATCCTCTTCACAATTTTTTTTCCCATTGGCACTGCTCTGTTAGGGTACGGTCAGACTATCCATAATTTCACTGGATTCCAACGATTTTCTGAAGGCTAGAACCAAGCCACCCATCTGCGAAAAGAACAATTGGCTTTGTCCAGAGGACCGTAGACACTCCTTATGGAACCCGCAATCTTCTCCCTGACTCTTGCTACTCTTTCATGTTTCCAGAGTTATAGATAACATAAGAAGAGTAAGATCACATTTTGAATTTTCACGGGTTGTTGAAATTGAAGTTGGCGGCTACGCGTTTGTTTATTTTCGTCAGTCAGTCATGGTCAATGCTTTTGTTTTTATTTTCATTTGTATTTTAACTTAAATTTAAATGTAAGTATTGCTGTAAAACTAAATATGAATAATTCTGAATTATTTAACATATACAATACTATTTATGTCACCCCCAATACACATTTATTAAGTCATTAATCTTATTGCTTGCATGAGGGAGGCGAAAATACATTTTGAAAAGGATATAATTAACAAATGCACAAATAAACCAAAGCTCTTCTTTAACTGCATAAGTAGTAAGTAGAGATAAAATTAGCGTCATCAAAGACAATAACATTGTTTTTACTAAAGAAGAAATGTGTGAAATCCTAAATGAGAAATTTCAGTCAGTGTTTGTTCAGAACCCATATTTTGAAATGGCAAATAACTATACAGACGTAGAGTATCGATAATATCACGCTCATACAAAAAAGAAAAAAAAACTAAAAGGGGTTAGACCAGACTAAAGCAGAGGGACAATATGAGATTTCTAACTTCTTTTTCAGGGAATGTGCCGAAGAACTATGCATTCCTTTACTGATAATATTCCAGAATTCACTGAGAAAAAGTAAGCTGCCAAAAAGTTGAAAAATCTCCAACACTACATCCTTATATAGTCAGTTTCGTTAACCAGTGTAGTATGTAAGCTTTTAGAAAGGATAATTAGGAAACAATGGGTTGAACTACTTGGAAAAACACGAACTGATATCAAGTAAGCAATTTGGTGTTAGGGATAGGTCTCGTTGCAAATCTCTCTTATGACAGTATTTTAAACAGTACAAGAAAGAGACGGCTAGGCACTTAGACTTTAAAAAGGCTTTTGATAAGATGTTTTCCTGGAAGACTATTGTGGAAATTAGAACACATAGGTGGAGTGAAAGGCAAACTCATCGAATGGATAAAAGAACTTTCTTCATGAAAGACGGATGAGCACCGTAATATGAGGGAAGCATTTTACACAGCAACAAGTAACCAGCGGAGTACCTCAAGGGTCGTTCTTGGCGCCGATTGTGTTTACTATTTTCATCAATGACTTAGGGTCTGACATAAGAATATGTTTGCAGACGACGGGAAAAAGGGATAACAGACAATGCTTCCAAAGTAACATCGATAAGTTATACATGTGGAGTTGTGCTTGGAATATAAATTCAACATCAATAAATATCATGCAGTCAGGTTTGGAGACAGTAGAAATCGTCCACTATACCAATACAAATTAGGAGACGCACTATTACACACGTCAGATGGGAAAACATAATCATAAACAGGAACTTAAGCTCAAATGATCATATAAATGAAAAGGTCCATAAGTGCTACGGCTGATTGCGAACATGAGGGTATTCGTGTATGGGGACGATTGTAGGGTAAAGATCACAGCCATCATGGTCTAGAATACAGTGGTATTCCACAAGTAGTCCACGCTCAAAAAAGGATGTAGGCAAAGTGGAAATAGTTCATAAACCAGCCGCAAGATGGGCACCTATTCCAAGATTGCAACAGGAATTCCACACTATTCCAAGATATATGAGCTACGAAGATAGACTACAGAAATTAGGACTTACTATTTTAAAAGAAAGAAGGAAAAGGTATGACATGGTTATGCTGTTTATCTATCTTACTGGAAGAGTGAAGGTAGACAAAAATGACTTTATAATTTTGAACAAAAGAAGGGCGAGAGGATACAGTTAAAAGTTAAAAGAGGTGATAAAAAAGGTTAAGTTGTTTCCCAAACAACTACTGAAATCTTGAAGTCTTCCAAATATCAGTGTGTGTACCAAAAAATGTGCATCAATAAAAAAAAAGAGAGAATATAGCAGATGGGAACACTTGAGCTTAGCTAAGTCCCG
>NC_091586.1:7441724-7459224 GCF_042767895.1 Penaeus vannamei
TTCAGACATATTATTCCAAATTTTTACTTCTGTTCCTGATTCAGTTTACATTACTTGCAGAGACCTTGAGTTCAAAGGTTACATAAATGTGACATGTGAGGAGGACTGTATCATCAGTTTCCATCATGTGTGCTGGAAATCCTTGAAGGAACAAGATAAAAATGCCAAGAAAAAAGATAAGGTGAGGTCTAGTTACCAATATATTGCTATTTTTTCAGAGTATGGATCTGACATTTTCCAAGTAATAAAGACATAATGATTAAGTGTATGCTACCCATATGAACTATATTCATGCTGACAAATCTGGAGGAGGTATGAATGAGAATGAATATGTTCATAATATAAGAGATGTATTTGACTGGCTCCAAATATATCTTCATCAGAAATACATGTATTTCTTCTTACAATTATTTTACAGAAATACAGGTATTTCTAACAAAGATGTATTTGAAACTGGTCAAATACATCTCTTTTATAGTGAAGATATTCATTCTCATTCATACCTTTTCTACAAATGCTATCAATATATTTATTATTTAGATTAATAAGGTGTATAAATATATATTTCCAGGATTTCCTTGGTACAGAATGCCTAACTCCAGATTGTTCAGGCCTGATACATAGCATAACTATTTATGACAATAACAATGAAATCAAATTGGAACTAGTTAAAGATAAAAAAAGAAATGACAGTACTGTAAAGGAAAAGAAGAAAAAGTAAGTATATAATGCCCTGTTATTTCAATATGTACTCTTACTGATAATATTCCTATTTTTTCATGAATCATAATTCATTAAATATTAAACTTTTTCCCATTCTTGGAATAAAATTAAGCCTAAAGAAGAGTATGGCTATAAATTAACTGTTCTGGGAACCATTCCTCTTAAACAGGGAAAAGAAGAAGGAGAAACCAACAGTAACCAAACCAGAAACACGTGAAAAGAAGAAAGAGAGGCAAGGAGGTGCCAGCAAAGAAGCTTCTGGATTAGAACAGGTACTTTGGAGTCTTGGTAACTTGAATGTTAGAATGTATCTTTGAAACTTATTTTTTGGGTGGGGGCAACTGAATCACCAGTAATTTGGTTTGGCTATTAAGAATGTTCCCTTCTCTTGAGCACTTGAACAATCATTATTCACTGTTCAGTTATTTCTCTTCTGACTTGCTAATTTGTCCACATAATTTGATGTGATTACTACATGTAATATTTCCTATCAAATATGCTCATTGCCGAAAATTTAGAATGAGAATTAATATCTTTACAGTTCAAGAAATGTATTCGACCAGTTTCGATTATATCCTTGTCAGTAGAAAAAGATATAATTGAAAGACGTCCCTTGCACTGTGGAGATATTCACTCTTATTCATACCTTTATCAAATTATTTAATGTAATGAAATACCTCAAATTACTCTGCTTGAGACAAAACAGATTCAGTAAGTTCTTTTTTTTTCCAGACACTACAATTGAAAGACACAGATACTGCACAAGAAGTGGAGTAAGTATGTCTCATAGTTATTTAGATGTGACTGAGAATGTTGTTCAATTACAATTATTTTATTTTTCGATTTACCTAATTCCTGGATATCTGTCTGCTCTTACTATGAATTAGAAAAAGTTCCCATAATGTAATTGAACACTATTTAGTCACTCTAATTGCAGCTTTGTAATTATATAATTATATTTAATGTATTCATGTAGGGAAATACAGATGGAGTAGCTAAATAAGGATCAATTAATCGAAATTTTATATCAGCTGTAATAAATATGGTTAGTATATTTATATATCTTTTTTCTCATACCAAATAAAATTGGTAGGCCTATTGTACTAAAAAAAATAATAGTTCATTTTAGATTTTGAAAAATTAGCAAACTATTATAGCAATTCATGTCAGTTATAGATTAACAGCAAACATCAGGATGAAATTCTAACAAAAGCTATTCTGCTCTGCACACATTAACAATTTTGAAAATTCTTAAAAATTAAAAAATCATAGAGAAATTTCTATTAAAAGCCAATCATGTGCTTAGGTCAACTGTTCCTGAAGCTCCTGCTCTGCCAATTGATCCTGAAAGTCTGGAATGGACAAACGTTACTGTGCTCAAGCCATCTGCTGAAGAAGAACAGACAGACAAGCCAAAATCCATAAAGAAAAAGAAGAAAAAGAAGAAAAAGAAAGCCACACCTCAAGCTGATCTTTTAGGAGATCCACTAGATGCATCTGAAAATGTTGAGTAAGTTCATTTCCTCCTCATTCACTTTCCATTTGTGAAGAGTTACTGTACTAATGTGCTGGGATAGTTCACCTTCCTGGAGATCCAGTACCATGAGGAAAGATATTGTATTTGTTTGACATTATCAGATCAGCTTATATTAATGAACTTTTGATAGTAAGTGGGCAGTTAAGGAGTGGGGTCTGAATGACATCTATTGCATTTTTTATTTAAAGATTATATATGTATATATATATATATAAAATATATATATATATATGTAATAAAATAACCTGATATGCACAGCTTTTTAAAAGTTATAGTGACATATTACAAAAATGCCTCAATACTTCCCTAGGAATGAATATGTAGCACGTCTAAAATTACTGAAGCAGGAGAAAGAAGAGAAAATGATGTCCAATGCAGAACTAAGGAAATTGAAGAGGGCAAGAGCTCTACAAGAAAGGAAGGACTCAAGAAATGATGCCTCGGATAATGTGGGGGAACTGCTCTCTGAATGTCAACCTGTCCAACCGGTATGTTAGATATATTGGTCTGATACTATAATTTGTTTTATCATGTCTTCTTTTTGTGATTAAAAAAACTTTCTAAAAGATTTTCTTTCTTTCTTTCTCTGATTTTTCACCTCCTATATAGTTCATTTTTTTGGCATTTACAGATTGACCCAAACAACCCATTCTTCATACCAAAAGATCTTAGAAAAGATAATGTGAAATTTGAGCAGTTCTTAAAGGGAGAAAAATTTGGTGGGAAAACTCTGAAGGACCCGCTGCTGAAGCCAGTTGTTCCTTGGTAAGTAAGGATATGCATAGGTCAGAAATATTTGTAAGAAATAAATCTCTAAGCCAGAAAAAGGAAAGGGAAGATTAGGGAGAAAGAGAGAGAGACTTGGATAAAGAAATGGAAAATCAGAGAAAGGGGATTAAGAGGAGGTAGATAAAGAAATGGTAAGTCAGAGAAAGGGGGTTAAGGGGAGGTAGATAAAGAAGTGGAAAGTCAGAGAAAGGGGGTTAGGAGGAGGTAGAGAAAGGAGGGGGAGGAGGGGGAGAAGGGGAAGAAGGAGGAGGAGGAAGAGGAATAGGAAAAGGGAGGGAGAGAAGGAGCCAGAGACAGAAAAAAAAGAATGAGGGAGGGAGAGAAATGTTTGGTATCCTTATTTTTGCTTGTAGCTGATAGGATCTTTTTGTTTCTAGGTCTTTTGTAGTGCAAGGCTTATATTGATTTAGACAGTAATTTTAGTAAGAAGTGTAACAAACTCGCTCTTAATTGTTTTTCATGAAGGGAAAGCACAAGTTTTGAGTAGTACAACTGTGTTATAACTTGAAATATTATTTCAAAATTCCCTTGACTTTTGAAAATATAAATCAACTATATTTGAATTATAAAGGCAGAAAATAGAAGATGCACTGACATGTCACTGTGCTTCTAACATTACTTTCAGAATGGACGCGTGGAATACTTTCCCCGATACAATGAATATATCAGATCTCAGGAATTTGTACTAATTCTTAATATTCTTTTTCCAGTTATGATGGTGACATTAATATTAATATTCAAAGTGGGCTTCAAGAGGCAGGTCGAAAAAACAGAACGGTATCCACAAGTTCTTCTGACAGTTTTGAAGATCCAGTCACAGAAATTGAGAGTGGAGCATGTGCTGATCCAAGAGCAGAAGTTCTTGATCTACTAGGCTCTGATGTTGATGTTGATGTTACTTGTTCAATTTGTCTAGAACCATATGATGATTTTGTCTCAGAGACCCTTGACTGTGGACACAGATTCCACCACAAATGCATAAGATATTGGCTAAAACAACAGTCAAATTGCCCAAACTGTCGGAAATTTGCACTAACAGAGGAAGACTATCCATCCTTATTAGATGCGAGAAAATGGTTATCACTATGATTTTTTCGCAAGCTTTAACTATTAACAGACCTTTAAGTCTTTTTAATGTTTCCAAACAATGTTTATAATGTTCTCAAGTACAAGGTCTGAATGAAAAGTATCAAACCTTTAGCTATAAAGTGCTGGAACCTTCCCCCCTCCCCCTCAAAAGAGACACCCTGGCTCTATGCATAAGTAGTCAATCAGTCTTCCGATTTCTGGACACATGCAACGGGTTTTTATTACTTACTTTATTATGTTTCCCTTGATCTTCAAAAACATTCCAAATGGTAAAACTGTTTAACACATTGGCAATGGATATGTGCACTGTCTACTGTTTCTTTTTATAAATTTTGTTTACAAAGATAGCTCTACAAGAACTTAGTCAGCAAGCATTTGTTTCCATGGTGACTAAGGTCTTCTAGATTCACTTATAGAAAAAATAGAATTACAAATAAAATAAAATCATAGTGGTCTGAGTATATAAGAACATACCCTCCTAGCATCTGTTGGTTCACATGGAGTACTATTAAGAGTTGTAGACTGTGCCAAACTCCTGCCTTGTACTCTACAACACCTCTGCCCATAACAGATTAAAATAAATGTAATGGGGAAGGCAAAGACATCCCCACAAAAATGACTTTGAGAAGTATTTTCATCAGTGATATACATCATGGGCTTTTTGTGTATGGAGCCAGGGAATGAAAGTTTCTTCAGAGGAACAAACTGTACAGATTTTATTTAATATGCAAATATGTGGGTCTATTTTTAAGGTAATATGTTAAAAATACTTTTAAATAAATGCTTAGATAGTTGGAATTAAATACTTTATATGCATTAATCAATATTCATTGAAATGCTGTATTACAAAAATATAAATTCAACCATAATAAATGCAAACAAATGCATGGCTTGTAAGTCTTTGGCATCAAATAATATATGGAAAAGAAATGGATATATATATATATATATATATATATATATATATATATATATATATATATATATATATGTTTGTATATCTTTTTTTTTTTTTTTTTCAATAACAAATGTGCAACAAATAAATTTCTTTTACTATCATTGTGACAATTGTACTTAAAAATTTCACAACTACTTCAACAAACATACCTAAATATTATCATATCAAAATTTGTGCTTTTTGTGCCATTGATTCTCATTAACAGAAACTGGAACTTGAACCATAATAAAATTATAACATCACAATCATATGTGCAAACCCTGACAATATCACATTCATTTTAGTCATCAATTGCTTTAGATACAATTTCTATTTACTAAAGCAAGTACAAATCTTATCACGAGTCATTCAACCTTAATTCATCATTAAATATAATTTTCTTGATCACGCTATGAAGCTCAAACCTCTTTCCCGAGCAAATGCCAGCCCAGTCATCACAGTTCAGGTTCCACGTCATTACTCCAGCAAAATGGCTGTCTTTTGCCCACTTTACCTAAAGAATGAAAAGATAAAATGAAAAAGGGCAAAAGGGCATTACAGATACAATTAGGTCTTTCCCTCGGATAATCAGTATTTTTCTTGGCTTAGAAAATTTTCATGGTTTTATTTCAGCTTACTTGTTTCCATTCCCAAACAAAGGGTATGATAGGGGGGTGGGGTCACCTTCTAACAATATAATTTTCTGAAAAATTTTGTGCCATCAAAAAAATTAACTTCCCAACTTGTACCTCACAGATATATACTTTATATATCTTTCACATAAATATATCACAACTATGAAAATGACAACTGCCACAATAAGAAATGAAAATAAATGTAATATTTCAAACTCTTCACAAGTTCCTCCTTCAGCAAATTATAAACCAAAATGATTTATTATTTCTCAAAAGAACTTGTGAAGAGTTCAAAATGGTCCACTGATTTTCAATTCTTATTGTGGCTGTTTTTATTTTCGTTTTTGTGTACACAATACTGTGTTTGTGCTTGTATTCATATCACTACTACTATTACTACTAATAATAAGAAGAATGGTGATATTGATAATATTAATTATTATTATTTAGTTGTTACAGTGTGATGCAGTCTATTTCATTTTGCTTCTAAATTCCCCATTGTGTGCAAGGAGTGGCCGGGGTTACCATTCACTGGTGGTGTGGGAACTAAACAGAGGTCAGTGAGATTGCTAGATGAGAACACTACCACTGCATCACACAGCATTATTATTATCCTTATCATCATCATCATCATCATCATCATCATCATCATCATCATCATCATCATCATCATTACCAGTATTGTTACCATTATTATTATTATTATTATTATTATTATTATTATTATTATTATTATTATTATTATTGTTATTATCATTATTATTATTATTATCATCATTATCATTATCATTATTATTATTGTTATTATTATCATCATCATAATAATTATTGTTATTATTATAATCATCATAATAATTATTGTTATTATTATCATCATCATAATTATTATTATGATTATTACCATTATCATTCTTATAATAATAATAATAATGATAATAATAATAATGATAATAATAATAATAATAATAATAATAATAATAATAATAATAATAATAATAATAATAATAATAATAATAATAATAATAATGATAATAAATAATAACAAAAATAACAACAGCGTAAACAACGATAATGATAATAATAATAATAATAATAATAATAATAATAATAATAATAATAATAATAATAATAATAATAATAATAATAATAATAGCAATAACAATTCTTAAAAATTATTATAATAGTAACAATTCTAAAAAATTATTATAATAATAACAATTCTATTTTTTTTTATAATAACAAAGATAATCATAATTAAAATAACTAAACACTAACATACCAGTATCAAATTCACATCAAAACATTATCAACTGTCCATATTCCTACCTTTTCCTGGACACTCTGAGGATCTTCATAAGAAACCCAGTCCCTTTCCCTCGCTGCATAAGGGACCTTGCATACTTCATCAAAATGTCTTTCTGCTCCTTCCTTATAGAATATGCAAGCTTCAGGGTACGACACAACGCCAGAAAGCATGCCCCTTCCAACTGCTGGTGATCCGGTTTTGTTCCATGCTGCATTCAGCAATCTATGAGTAGAATGGAAATAAATGTAGACTACAAATAATATGTGTTATGAGGAGCACTGTAAATAAAAGATCAGTAAAGGCTTTCAGATCTTCACTTCATGGATCATCTCTGAAAAATACACATCTTAAAAATTACTGTAACAATAGGCAGTGTTTTGGTTATAAAACAATCTACTATCATTTCAACAAAAGATACTATCATCTATATTCCACTCAAAGAACCAAGTCACATATGAAAACAGGTCCCTTACTTCCATGTGCGACCATAAGTAGGAATTCCAATAACCAGTTTTTCCTTTGGCATCCCTTTCTTCACCCAATACTCTGCAGACCACTGGATATTCATAGTTGCAAAGTAAAATTTGTCACTTTTACCTTTAAAGAGTGGGGCATTATAGCCCGTAAATGGCAGATAAGGCCAGAAGATGTGGTAATCATAACCCATCATTGACACAAAATCAACATATCTGGAAAGTATAGAAGAAATATCAAAACATTCCATATAAATTCTGCGAGGCTATGAATATCTAACATGAAAGACAACATTAATAAAATAATAATTCTTCCTTATCTAGAATAAAAGCATAATTTTTTTTTATTCGAAACTTAGCATATCAATCTCATATGCTAAAGTCCTTTGAAATATTTTGTGGCTTCATATTCACAGTGACGTTTCAAAAGTCACCAAAGCCATCAAATTCATTTACAAAACAGGGAACAATGTTTGATGAAAAAGGAAAAAATATGTGTACTTGCCTGGATAACTCAGGGATTTCATATGACCTGTCTATGATTGACTTTGGAGCTGCTACAGCAATTGTGAGCAAGAGGGGTTTGTGTACTGCTGACTGTAAGATGAGGAAAAAACAATCAAACATTAGAGCCTGAAATTCACATATAATATATAGAACTATTAAGGACGTAAAGATGGACCTAAGTTTAACTAGCTGAATAACTAAATTAGCCTCATGACACCAAGCTTTGTAAATACTATCCTCTGCATTTAGCTAAGGCACATCTGGGAACATTTGCTCTACAGATAAAGGGAACAGCAGTGTATTCTTTGATACTTCATGAATAGAGCTCAACAAGCACATCAAACTTAAGATGGGGGTTTGCTGAAAGTGAAAAGATATGATGTGCAGAATCCTATGTTTGTTGACCACATATCCATAGACATGGCAGAGTTAAAGAGTTAAAGAGTGTTTCATCAAATAACAATTCCACAAAAAATATATCTATCTGAATTAACCAATTTTTCCTCAGCATACTAAAACTTGTGCTTCATGCGCAGGGTGGTGTGAAGCGATGGAGTGGTAGTCTAGTTAGTGTTAAGAGCTTCTGCATGCCTTCTCGCTTACAGCTGCCACCGCTGGCTAGCCTCGTGCGAAAAAGGGAGCAGCTCTGCATAAGCCTCCCCCTGCCAGTGCATAGCCTCTCCAACATCGAGACTCCCTGCAGTGCCTCCTCGTGGCCACCCATGGAAACTGGGTACCTTGCGGTTCCAGGCTAAACTGAGGGGGATCTCGGAGCAGCAGGAGGCCCCAGAGGTTCAGGGCCATGGCCCACCGGCGTGTGGACACGCCCTGGCCCTGTACCAACTCCTGCCCCCTAGCCCCCTGGGGTTAATGGGAGGCTCGGGGGAGGTGGGCCTTGCCAGTCCTCCTCCCCCCAGATATAAACCAATCGGCAGTAAACCGTATAAATGGAAAGGCTGGGAGGAGGGGAAAAGCCCCTCCCACCCAGCAAGTGAGGCGGACTGTGGGCCCTGCTGGGAGGGCGACTGCTGGAGCGCAGGCTGGGAACGGGGACTACCCGTCTCGCCTGCGCTCTGGTGGCCGCCAGCCCAGAGTGAAGCTTGTGGGGGAAAGCCCTCGGGAACCCCACAGGTGGATGATGGGGCACGCAGCCCGCCACCCCCTTTTATATGGGGCAGCGTCGGTGGGGGTGGCAGAGGTGGCATCCACCCGGAGCGACTGCCAGAGGCTGAACCTCAGGCGGGAAGTTAGGGTGGGGGCTTGGAACGTCCGTTCTTTGCGTTAGGATGATCGGTTGCCTCTACTGTCGAGGGAACTGGGGAGGCTGAGAGTTGAGGTGGCTGCTCTCTCGGAGGTGAGGAGGCCTGGCAGCGGCATGACCTGTGTAGGTGGCTACACCTATTACTGGTCGGGCCGCAGCGATGGCCACCATCTTCAGGGAGTAGCCATTGCCGTCTCCAGCAGACTCCAGCCCTCGGTAGTAGAGGTTACTCCTGTTGATGAGCGTATAATGGTATTGAGATTGAAGCTTTCTTTTGGCTTCATGTCTCTTATTGCTGTGTACGCTCCTACCGATGTTTGTAAACTTGACGTGAAAGAGATGTTTTACGCCAAACTTACATCTGTGGCAGACAGATGTCCCCGACGAGATATTCGCATTGTTCTGGGCGACTTCAATGCGGTATCTGGCTGTGATCGAGCTGGCTATGAGATGTCTGTCGGTCCCCATGGTTCAGGAGCTGATGCCGGTAGCGAGAATAGCCTCCTTTTCCGGGACTTTGCTAGGTCCCAGAAATTGAGGATTTCTGGCTCCTGGTACCAGCGCCCAGACCCACATCGCTGGACATGGTACAGTGATGCGGGTAACGCAGCCAAGGAGATCGACCACATACTTGTTAGCACTCGTTGGAGGATCCTTCAGAATTGCAGGGTGTACAGGAGTGCTGAGTTCTGTGGTACTGACCATAGATTGGTTGTGGCTACCCTCCGGGTCCACTTCAAAACCCCCCAGCGGTCAAATGATCACCCTAGGGTGTTTCATTTGGACAGGCTGAGGGAGGGGGAGTGTGCCCGCGGGTTTGCTGAGGCAATCTCCGATCGTTTCGCAGTGCTTGGCAGTCTGACAGACCCTGTTCTTCTGTGGGATACCTTTAAGCGTGAAACGCTTGATGCAGCTCAAGATACAATTGGTGTACGCCCGAGAGCAGTACAGAATTCCATCTCGCGGGAGACACTGGAAGCCACAGATGCATGTCGTGCGGCTCGTCTGACAGGGGATCGGGAATTGCACCGTTCTCATGTGCGCAGAACTCGGTCCCTGTTAAGAAGGGACAAGGAACAGTTTATTAGGAGTCTTGCAGAGGAGGTAGAAGGCCATTTCTTAGTAAATGACCTTCGTCCTGCATACCAAGCCCTGAGAAAGCTGAACTCCAAGCCCTCTTCACAGGTGACAGCAGTTCGCTCAGTAAGAGGTCAGATCGTTTCAGATCCTGTTGCGGTGCGGGGACGTTGGGCTGAGTATTTTGAGCAGCTGTACCAGGTGGACCCACCAACAGTTAACTTGGATGCGGGTAGTGTCGAGATCCCGCTGCCGGATCCACCTATCAGTGAGGACCCTCCCTCCCTAACTGAAGTTAGGGGGGCGATTTCCAAGCTGAAGAGTGGTAAAGCAGCTGGTATCTGCGGCATACCAGCTGAACTGTTAAAGGCTGGTGGTGAACCTATGGCACGGGGGTTACATGCTGTCCTGGCTGCCATCTGGCAGTCCGGTTCCGTTCCTCCTGACCTGTTGAGGGGTGTGGTCATCCCTCTCTGGAAGGGGAAGGGGGACCGTTGGGACTGCAGCAATCACCGAGGCATCACACTGCTCAGTGTACCAGGCAAGGTTCTCGCCCACATCCTTCTGAGACGTATCAGAGACCATCTACTGAGGCACCAGAGACTGGAGCAATCCGGATTCACTCCTGGTAAGTCCACAATAGACCGTATCCTTGCGCTTCGAGTCATTGTAGAGCGCCGTCGTGAATTCGGGCGTGGGCTGCTCGCAGCCTACATCGACCTCAAGAAGGCGTTCGATACGGTGCATCGGGAGTCACTTTGGGAGATCCTGAGGCTGAGAGGAATACCAACAAGGATTATTGGACTAATAGCAAGCCTGTATACTGGTACTGAAAGTGCTGTAAAGTGTGGTGGGGGCCTGTCGAGCTTCTTTCCTGTTAGTTCAGGAGTGAGGCAAGGCTGTGTCCTTGCACCAACTCTTTTCAACACTTGCATGGACTGGATACTGGGCAGAGCTACTGTTCAAAGTCATTGTGGGGCAACGCTGGGCAATATCAAGGTTACAGACCCTGACTTTGCTGATGACGTTGCCATTCTATCTGAGTCTTTGGAAACCCTAGTAGCGGCTCTCGATGCATTTAGCAATGAAGCGAAGCCCCTGGGTCTAGAGGTCTCCTGGACCAAGACCAAGGTCCAGGAATTTGGGGACTTGATAGGAGAACCTGTTCAGTCGGTACGTGCTTGCGGCGAGGACATTGAAGTCACAGAGAGCTTTACATACCTTGGTAGTGTAGTTCATAACTCTGGGCTGTCAGACCATGAAGTCAGCAGACGGATTGGCCTGGCAGCAGGGGTCATGAACTCTCTCAACAAGAGTATTTGGAGATGTCGGTACCTGTGCAGAAGGACCAAGCTTCGGGTTTTCAAGGCCCTGATAATGCCAGTTTTGCTATACGGTAGCGAAACCTGGACATTGTCCTGTGCCTTGGAGGCTCGTCTTGAAGCCTTTTGCAATAGGTCCTTGCGCCAGATCATGGGGTACTGTTGGCGGGACCATGTGTCCAACCAACGGTTGCACCGTGAGACCGGCACAAGCCCTGTTATCTGCACAATCCGTGATCGCCAACTCAGGCTATATGGCCACCTGGCTCGCTTTCCTCAGGATGATCCTGCCCATCAGGTCGTCTCTATTCGAGACAACCCTGGGTGGAGGAGGCCTTTGGGACGACCGAGGAAGTCATGGCTTGGGCAGATCGACCAAACCTGCTGTGAAGAACTAGAGATGGGCCGAGTCCCTGCCTGGCGCCTAGCCATGAGGGATCCTCGTAGGTGGAAGCGAAGGGTGGATGCGGCTATGCGCCCCCGTCGGCGTCAGCCCCCATGATGATGATGATACTAAAACTCCCATGCATACCTTAAATTCCTGGTAAAGATGCTGAACAAGTCTTGTGAACCATATCTTCTCCTGCCTGTTTCTCACAAGTACAGGCCATGCAGGAAACTCCCAGTCAAGGTCTAAGCCATCAAAGCCAAAGGTTGTGAGGAATTTTCGAGAATGTGAGGCAAACCTGTATATGTGAAAGAACCACATTTAAGAATTAAATTCCCATTCTCCTCACTTTGCTGTGTTCTCACTGAAACAAGAAAGAATTTGTATTAACTGATATGCAAAATCAAAGACTTTTTGTTTGAGCCCTTATCTTCTTGAAGATCTATGTCACTACTTTCATAACTATCATAAAAAATTGAACAATCATAACTTCTGATTTAGAATCCCTAACAACAATATAAGTATCTAATTATTTTCTGTTAACAAACTTAAAGCAATTTCTCATATGCACATACAAATACTCATAAACACACACACACAAAAATCTATCCAGTAAAAATTGATACAATGCTAATATCAAATTAAAGAGATAAAAACAGTAACAAGGCTAGTATTACTTACTCAATAACCGCTTGAGGATCACGAACAAGGTTTGGGAATCCTCCGTCTGTTGAGCCACCACCCACGGACAAAAGAACCTTTAGCTCAGGATTCTGCTTCTTCAAGGCAATTACTTCTTTATACACCTGAAGGAGAGCTTTTGTTCAGTATGCCATAGATAGAAAAAGTCAGTTTGCATATGTATTTGAGAAAACTGACAGATCAAGACCAAGGAATTATCTATACTAACAGGAGGTGTATCACTCATCAATATAAAATAGATTGCAGCACCACATTCTTAGGAAATTATCAAAACAAATATCATTTTAACAACAAATATCTGTGTTTACCTCAATATCACCATCATTGGATGGAACAATTACATTGTTTCTGATTCTAGCAAAGGCCACAAGAATATGAGTGCAAATAAAGGGATCAATGTCATCCACAGATAAGGCTTTCACTGTAATATCACCACTCCCTTTATTGGGAATAGCATAATAGCAGACTCGATGCATCTTGGGTTTAGCTGAAAGAATGAGGAATCAATTAGTTTTTCAAAATATAACTTCATTAAACATGCATATATATTTTACCATTCTTTGAAAATACAGCTCATAAAATAAGGCCAATACACAAATACTTTTTACAATTATCTTTCAAAAGAATTAAATCACATTAGCTCTCTCCTCTATGTTACAGATGCATACAAGTACTTTTCATTGGTTCAAAAGGTTGTTAGTAAATTCAGAAGAAAAAAACTAGAAATACTGACAAGTGCAGGGAAGATATTGTCTTTGGCATGAAAATAATATTTGTTTTTTGTCTTTAGAAAAATTACATGCACAGCATTTAAAGATAAAAATAAAATACAAAGAAAACTACACAATGCTATTTTGTTGTTGTTCTTGCTATCTTTTTGTTACCTTTGCTATCAAGACAAAGGCATGCTTAAGGGTCTGAATGCTGTTGTTTTATATTTCATGATATTTTCACTCCCAATTTACAGCATTTGCCCAATATATACCATAAGCTTTGGCTTAAATCTCATTTACAAAGTTCTTTAAAGTATATTACACTAACTTATGGCAATTCAGCTACAAAATACGACCCACTGGAACAGTGTCTCACAACAATGCCTCATAAGAACCACTACAACAGCTAGGATAATCACTCATCGATATGGACCTCAAAGGTGAGAGCATGGTGGCACCAACTGCTGTTTGTCCCAGGTTGGAAAACGCAAATGCTCGCAGTGACCCTGATCTTCAATAATTCTGCTTTGCAGCTATAATACTTTTTGCTCACACCCAATTTTCTTTCTCACAGATATCTGAATGCCATCATAACTAACACAACAATACAAAACAAAGTCCATCCATATTCATAAGCAAACTTGAATAACAATCACTTAATTAACAAGTTACTTCAGAACAGCTACAGCAGGTTGCTCACACCATGAATACCCTTTGCTTGCAGCCCATACATTGTCGCTAATCGCTGTGATGTGTCTGCGAAAAACAACATATTATCCAACATCATGTCTTGTCTAAAAAATTCTTTAGCCTTGGAGTTTGAACTTTTTATCCCAAAAATTACCTGTCTGGCATTCCTGAACTGACACCTATCTTCAACAGTTACATCTAACAATCTTGATAAAAGTATTGTAATTCATCAGTGTGCAAGACTTATCTGATGAATAAGCTGAAATCAAATTAATAAATAAAAGCCATAGACACAGTGGTGCACAGTTATCTTGGATGTTACAGCCCAGGTTGGAAAACATGCAAATGCTCGCAGTGACACCAATCTTGAGTCACAGGTATGATCAGTTTTGCTCATACTCAATTTTCTTTATTTGAATTCCAAAATAACTAACAAACAAAACAAGACAAAGAATATCCATTTTAAACACAAACATGGACTTAGTGTTTTAAGCAGGGAAAGTTCTTGCCTAAAATCTCAAGACTTTGTCTTGCAAACTCAAGAATTTTGCTTGCTTTCTCAAGCGACCTTTGTAGATGGCTAGACTTGCACTTGCTAAGTCAAGCAGTGTACTGTCACCATGGCAACAGCGTCATTCGCATACAGTACTGGTCATAATCCTTTGAATGTTGAATTTATCTACTATTCTATAAAACAGAGAATGTTTAAAGTGAAAAAAGTCAGAGAAATTCTAGCAACATTCTTCTGTTGATATTGTATTTGGTGACTGTTATATTTAACTTCATTAAATTGTATATATGGGACTGGGTAGGCCTATATTTGAAATCAGTGATGTTCATTGTTTTGATAGCGCGTCAGAGTGTAAGGGTTGCCCATCAGAAGTGTGTCACTGTTTTAGAGGGACTTTATATGAACATAGGAGAAAATATTGAGCTTTGTTAAGATGTTAGGGTATCTATTTACTTCTCTGCTATCTTGATGCGGTGCTAGCTTATCATTTTTGAAATATGGGCTCAAAGTTGTTACCAACCATCAATGAAATAAACTCCACCCTCAACTTATGCACAAGTTCTCTCTCTCCGAGATTGTTGGTGGGAATACTTGTCTATTGCTTTTAAAACCCAAGTATGTATATGGTGTGTAGTATTTTGACATTTCTATGTCCTCCAAAGACTGTTATGATTTGTACTTTATAGAAAGACACTTCCATATGTCTGGCATCACTGAACAAGGCTTGCTTGCCTTGGAAAGCGTTCTAAGCAGGGAACGGTACAGTTCTTGGCCTATCTGCAAGAATTCTTGCCCAAGCGCTCCCCAAATTAAAACGCTTTTAATTATCATCATTATCATTAAAAGTGAAATACTAATAATGTTGCTCACACCTTAAATGTTCCTTGATCGCAACATTAATGTCTTTTGCTCGTTGTGTTTGCTCAGTATGACGTGTCCGTGAAAAACAACATATTTTCCAACCCAGGTTACAAGGCGGTGGTCATCAAAAAATAATATCTTGTGATGAAATTATTCCAGAATATCCTCTTGGGTTTAATTTTGCAGCTGAATTGTTGCACTTACATGTAGTATGATTGTATAAACCTTGTAAAAACAAAAACAAACAAACAAAAAAACAGTATACGTTAGCATGGTATATCTAGAGTGAATACCTCCAAATACCCAGTTACTTACTGATACCACAGGTAAATGTTTATGATAGGACCGCATCCGGCTGCATCCCCGACTCCCGTCAACAATGTTGGGGGATCCCGAGGGGAATCGGGGGTTTGGGGGTGATTTCGTTCATACCACGCATTTTAAAATACAAGACAATATGGGAAATTGAAAATCCGAACCAAAATTAGTATTACAGATGACAAAAGGAAAATGTAAAATCCCGACAGAAGATTCGGCCTCGGATGATTCGACACGGTGTTGCGCGAACGAACGAGCGAGTGAGCCGCATCTTCAACGCATGAACAATACCAGTAGGATCGCCGTATGAACCAAAAAATCCCGGGAGCTACGCCCCAGGACCCCTTCCCGACTACTGTATTTCCCTATCAGGGTCTTCGCCCTTGGACCCCTCCCGATTGTCTAACTCCCCTACCGGTGCCTTGAGATCGCCACTGACTACATTTAGAAATACAAAATGAGTTTACCTTAAAGTTGAGGGGACGGTGGTTGGGAAGTGACGAACCGCTGACGAAATTCTACAACTGGAACACGGTTACTGTATTTCTCTGAGTTTAGTGTTATCCCCGATATTGTAACGATTTCAGTGAGAGATCGATTTCACCGCAAGGTTGGAAAAAATCGGAAACACAAGTAGCACTGTCAACAACCTTCGCCTGTGGAACAAACAACAAACTGTGACAACAGAACTGTCAAATTTGCCGGGAGAGGGCAGCAATGCGCAAGTATGGATGTACCGTGTATTTCTAATGAAACTATGATACGTATATGGTAACATTGATCAAATCATGTATGTAAGGATTAAATGTGATAAATGCGTTCTTCATTAAAATTTCATATGAATTAGAATACAAAAATACATTTGACTGCAGTGGATGTATAAGAAATTTGCCGTGACGTCAGGAGCTACATGCGTCAAAACAGTTGATGTCGGGTTCCCGCGTAGCGAAGTGGTTCGACCTATGCGAGGAGAGGAGAGCTGGACTTCGTCGCTGGAGGAACATGGGGACTTGGTTTCCGCGCGACATTCTGTGCGCCACATAGTCGTCGTTTAACTCGAATAGGTTTACTTCTGCATATTAATTTTAATAGCAATGCATGTAGGGAATATTTTTAGTTCAACGCTGCCTTCGTTTAGACGGAAAATTTTACATTTGTTAGACGTAATGAACGAAAATAAGAAACTTTTCTAATATGGTTTTACCTCCGCAACTTGATACCAAAATTATGAGGTATGTGAGAGTGAAACTCTGACATACCTCTAACTCAATATTTTAAAAATCGCCACTCGATATCAGTAATTGTAAACAAATAAGTGCGCAAATGATCGTCATTTCCTAATCGACAGCCAGCAAGGGGTAAATGTGTCGCGCGGGATTTTTAAGTTAAAAGGTAAAGCCACATGTGCGGGACACTTTTGCTTCTCATATGCACGATCGCAGCGATGGAATTCCTTTTGAACACCATGTGCGTAACAGGTAATTTTCACTACTGTCCATATGAGCAAAGTTCCGCCATTTGGTGAAAATCAAAGTCTGTGGAAGTAATCTTCCGGTACTTGTGATCATATATTTACATTATTTTTCTTAACGAGCAGTTAACATAGTGCATTTTATGGGAAAGTTTAAGCATCGACCACTAACCGTAACAGAGACTAGTCT
>NC_091586.1:7469224-7474224 GCF_042767895.1 Penaeus vannamei
GCGTTTGTGCAACTTCATTTTTTGTGAAACTACAAGATTTTATTTCGTAAGCAAATAATTTTGTTTAACTGCTTTACTTCCCAAACATTCATTTCTAAATCTTGGGAACACAGGGCCTTCAATTGATCCCCCCTCCCACTGGCCAAGGTCAGGCTCACACTAACCAAGAGCCAATAGGATAGTTTTTTGTTACTATTCTCGTACTTCTTTACCTATATTACATCAATAAAGTTCTGAATATTGCTTAATGTGCTCCTGGAATACCCCCCCCCAAAAAAAAAAAAAAAAAAAAAAATCACTCGACTGTGCTCGCTTCGCTCACAAATTCAACCTTACCTTAAAGGTAAAGCTGAAACGGGAATTGAGCCTTGTCCTTTTCTTCTCCACAGACTTTACAGGGAAAAATCTATTGCTCCAGTTTATTTACTCAATGTATATTGCTATAGCTTCAGGAGTCTAAACTTGCCTGAAGTACAATTGTGTTACGCTTACTCGCTATAGTATTTAAAAATATTTTCTGTCAGCACGAATTATCTATATTACGAAACTGCAATAAAGGTTATAAAACCTACTATAAACACAATATTATATTCCTATATATCACGTATGAATATTTATTAACATACTCTGTGGGTCTCAATCACCGACCACACCCAGTGCAGTCAGGTGTTATCTAGGGGAAATCCATTTTCATTTTTATACTTGACACGTCCCTCTTGACCTCTCGGAAGAAAATAATATGAAAGCTGGTCTCCTTTCTCAGGTTTGGATGATACACAGCACCATATGCAGACATAATTTTTGTCTAATCCGACGATACCATTAAGAACGGTTTCCATGTGCCTTATTTTGGTTTTAAGCAACTACAGATTATCATCAGATTAATAAATAGTAAATACATGCCGAACATTTTAAATTCAAGTCTCACAAAATTAAACAATATGTATTTAGTAGAAAATAGATTTTAAAAAGGCAAAATCCACCGTTTAGAATATTCGACAAACGGCAACTCAAGGAGGATTTGTGCCATGCAGGAAAAGTCTACGAAATTGTATGTAGTACAGTTCAGTGTGGCATATATTGCGCAGTTCTGGAGTGATCAATTTTATCTTCAGTTTTAAAGCTTATAAAAGGCCTCCCACGTGTTGTTTTAGGAAGGAAGCGAGTGAGGAAGATACAAGGTAATTGGTGTTCTGCAAGGTGATGGTGTCGTGCCTCTTTTTTTGCCTTACGAGTTATGCAACTGTAAATAAAAAGCAGACACCTTATTTGTGTGTGAAATGTGAGCATTTTGTAGAGGTACTGTCTTTTTCAAGGGCGGGGACTTGATTATTGGCAATGGAATGTTACAACTTTACAAATGCATATACTTAGAGTGTAGTGTTTGATATAATGATAGGTTGAGCTGCATGAGTTATATATTTCCATTATCATTATTATTATTTCTTGTATTTGCCTTCCAGTTGATAACGGAAGTGATGACTGCCATACAGTTAACATGATGTCAACAGTAAAACCCAAGAGCTTTATTCAGGAGCTTCCTGCAAAAGTGTATTTAGACCTTGAAACAGCACTGAATGATGGATATTGGAAGAGAATGGCACTCCTCTGCAGAAATGGACTTGGCAAATGCATTTTTAGGTTTGTAAGGAAAGGGCATTTTATAATAGTTTGCCCTCAGTTACTTTATTTTGCCATTGAAATTTATTAAAGTATGCAAAATTAGCTTACCAGAGTTACTTAAATGAAGACTATATTTGGTGATCATGGTTCATTTAATTGGAAAATGGAATGATAAATTTATGATTCACAAATCCACATTATTATATTTAAGAAATGATAATGTCAGTTGTTTCAATCTAATATGAAAGTGGCAAAATAATAAGAATCATAGTGAAAGTAGTCTGTAATTGCAATTTTTTTCTTACAGTACTCATCAGTTATTGGAGATAGAGAAAAGCAGTTCACCAGCAAGAAAGCTCCTTGATCACTTTAAGCAACATAGTATGGAGGTTCAGGTCTTACAAAAGCTTTTAAGGAGCCTGCAGTTATACGACATCCTTGAGAATATTGTAACTAATGGTAAATATTTTAACTGTAGTTTGAATTATATGCTATAGAATGTATGCAAACATTGTTAAGTATCTCTAATGAGATCTTGATTAAAGAGCTTGTAGTATGGATATGACGTACTATTATTTACTGTATTTCTTTTATATGATCTGTTTGTGTGATCCAGAGTCACAACCTTTTCTCACGCTGCTCTTTTTTTTCATGGCAGTTCCAGTGTCGGTTCTGAAGCCTACAGAAGACATCCAAGAGACCTTTGAGATTGGCGAGACGGTGCACTTGATGATAGAGGCTGAAGGTTCCCCAGAGCCAACCTTCGAGTGGACACACAATGGCCAACCATGTCCTGGCGCAGTATCCAGAATTTTTGAAATAAGGAATTTCAGGTTGGTGATAGACTTGAAAGACGAATATTCTTGAAATCCATACCTTCATGGTGATTTATTCAGGTTAATGATGAGATCTTAGGATGGTTATGGGGTGAAAAACAAATGATGTATTGATTATATTTTTTTCACTTTTAGTATCTCTTATTTTTTTCAATCCATTTCCTTTAATCAACAGCCACTCTTGATAGTGACATACATATGTGAGTAGGAATCAGATACAGTATATATATATCTATATATTAATATGTTTTTGTATATCTGTGTATGTGTGTATACGTATATATATATATATATATATATATATATATATATATATATATATATATATATATATATATATATATATATATATAATTTATAAGAATCATCATTATCATCATCATCGTCATCATTACTATATTATCATCAAGCAGCAATCGTCACTATAGATTATCATAACGATTATCATTATTATCAGTATAATTTTCATCTTCATAAGAATTATTATTAATTGATGCATGATATTAATGCTGATGATGATCTTTGTCATCATCATTATCATCATCATTATTACAAGGATCATTATTGATAGACAAATAGGTAATGCTATTCATCATCACCACCACCATTTAAAGAATCATCAATAAAGAATATAGCTATTATTCAATATGAATAGTTCTGTAGTCATTAATATCAATATGGCTTTATGCTAGTATTCTTGCAGTCCTCTAAGCACACCTTTCTTTTAACAGCCCAGAGACCGAGGGGGAATATGTGTGCCATTTGACGCAGAACATTGGAGAGGACACAATACAAGTTTCCTCACCTAAGTTTCATTTGTTAATGAAGAAAGCTGTGCCAAAGATAGAAGTTGACCTGGAAGATACATTTTTAGAGTATGGAGAGGAAGTAGGTGGCTTGTTGGCAATTTTCAATTTTTATCTTCATTGTGCTTTAATTTATTCCATCAGTTTTGTTGTTCTTCCATATACATCTCATTCATGCTTATTTCCCTTTTGTTCAGAATTTTCAAAAGTGGTGATAATGTTAATATGAATTATACAGATAACAATGATGAAACAATGATAATCATTCATAATATTTTATTAGACTGATTGGTACTGAAGGGTTTTGTCTCATAATGCTAACATATTTTATTGCCTTATCTTGCCTTTAGATGATGTTATCTTGTAAGGCAGTTGGGTGGCCAAAACCAAGCTTTAAGTGGTACAAAGACTGTCATCTTCTGAAAGGTTATACTGAATCAACATTGAAGGTTGGTAATGTTTTTCCCTTTTATCTTGACAAAAATGATTAAATGATGTTATGCAAAGAGGTTCCTTAGAGAGAGAGAGAGAGATTGAAGTCAATTTCAGGGTACAGCCAGATGCATAGCCTGTATGATATAAATGATGTAGATAACAGTAATGCAGAAGCAGGATTGCCTAATGTTAGAAGAAAAATATCCTAGAAAAGTATGTGGATTTTTTTTTTTTTTATTATTATTATAGAGAGCCTATAGAGTATACAATCTGAACTTAACTAGCAACACATGATCGATAATTTCAATTGTCTAAAGTCTTTTGATTAATGTCTATACAAGTGGCTTCCAACCTGCTCAGCAACATAGCTCCAAGGGCTTTGAAAGATTTGTCAAGTCATTAAGCCAGTTCTGTGAAAAAATTAACTTTCCCAATTTCATTTCACAGTTGAAAGAAAAATGTGACTGTATAGATGATTAAAATAAAGCAATATTAGATGACACAACATTTGGGGTCTAGGAACCTCAGATTTGGAACTGTTGGCTTGTGTTTATAAAACTAATATATGAAGTTGACTCAAAGAACATGATGAATTCTAAATAGGTAGAGGAGAAACTGCACATCTTGATTTCATACTATAAAACTTAATGCAGTTTTAAAAAGTTGCATAATAGCATCCTCTTTATATTGCAGATAACAAATGTGGATCTTTTAGTGTCTGGTTCATACTACTGTGAAGTTAGCAACGAAGTTGGACAGAAATTTTCCCGGGTTGTGACAGTGAAAGTAAGTGTAGATTCCCTTCAATATATATATATATATATATATATATATATATGTATGAATGGTTGTATTTATATATATATACTAATATATTATGTATATATGTAGATATCTATATGCATATGACTAAGTAAATAAATATATATACATAAAATTATATTTAATTTATATATATACATAGAAATATTTGTATATATATATATATATATATATATATATATATATATGTGTGTGTGTGTTTTTATATTTTATATATATATATATATATATATATATATATATATATATATATATATATATATGTATGTATGTATGTATGTATGTATGTATGTATGTATGTATGTATGTGTATGTATGTATATGTATGTATGTATATGTATAGGTATGTATGTATATGTGTATGTATATATATGTGTATGTATGTATACATATGTATATATATTTTATATGTATATATATATATATGTATATACACATAGTCATATACATATATACGTGTGTATATATATACATATGT
>NC_091586.1:7481724-7489224 GCF_042767895.1 Penaeus vannamei
TATATTAAATGTTTGAGAGAAATATATTATTGTGATAATATCAATGTTGAAAATTTTACATTTAATGAATGAAAGAAATATATATTATTGTGTAAATTACTGTATAGGTAGATTGAAAATAAAATTACAATGAAGAAGATGCAGTACAAACACCTTCAGTTTATCTTTATCATAAACAATTTATTTTATTTATTGCTTTTGCATTTTGAGTGAGTTTGAGTGTGTGTGTGCCTGCAGAAAATTATCAGGATCAGGGCTTTCTGTATCATCATCATCACTGACAGAAAAGTGATTGTACTGCATATTACTGAGATATGCGAGATTATTAATTTCAAAATTACTATGTTGAAATTGATGGTGCCCTTCATCTTCCGTCGATTCCGCATCACCGCTTCCCGCTCCGAGAAGAGGGTGAATTTTGCCACGATGTCTCCAGGTTGCTTGTCGCCCGGCTTCCCGACGCGGTGAACGCGCTCGAACGACGGGCTCAGGTTCAGATGGTCGCGAAGGATGCTGCACAGCTTCTCCTACCATTTTTCCCAAGTCTCTCCGGGAGCTTCCGTCACCCCCGTGAGGCGAAGATTGTTGCGCCGAGATTGGTCGTCCAGATAGTCCGTACGTACGGACATGTGTAGATTTTCTTTGAGGTCCTGGTGTAAACGTTGCAATTGCTCAATCTGCTTGGTCTTCTTTTCTCCTTCACTGATGGCACTGGCAAGTTGGGATTTGAGGTCGGCTAAGTCCTTTTGAGAAAATACAAGGCTTGAAATGACATCATGGAATTTTTGTTCAGTTCCTTTTACATAACTTAGAAATGTGCAATTGCGTCATTATAGAATTTGCGCTTCAGCTTGAAATTGCACAAGTCCAAACACAACCTCTACTACCACTACACAGACAGCTGCAGGACGTCTTACTTATATGAGCCCCTCTCTGTGGCTGTCAAACGTCTAGAACTACGGGTTTTTGTAAGGGATGGCGGACCCAGAACACAAAACACAATTACTCAACACACACTTCCAATCTGTTTTCACACATGAAGATGATAATACACCCATCATTCCAGACAGACCTTTTCCCCCAATCCCGCCGCTTGGCATCACGACTAACGGCATACAGAAATTACTGTCCACCCTTGACACCAATAAAGCCACTGGACCAGACCAAATCCCTGCCCTGATCCTCACGTCCTGTGCCCCCGTCCTTACCCCCATCCTTCAATCTATCTTCTCCCAATCACTTGCCTCATATACCCTACCAACTGACTGGCTTTGTGCAAATATCACCCCTCTTTTCAAGACAGGCGACAGAACTGACCCGACAAATTATCGCCCCATCTCCCTGACATCGATCGTCTGCAATAATACATAAACACATAATGAATCACACTGATACCCACAACATCCTTACAGACTCACAACACAAGTTTTCGGCCCAGACGATCATGTGAGACACAACTAATCACTACTCATCACGACATTATCCGACAACTAGATAAACGTGACACCAAACAAATTACCATACTGCTTGACTTTGACTTTGCCGTACATAAACGACCTTCCACTTTCGACTCCTAACTCTTCTGCAAGACTTTTTGCTGACGACAGCCTTTTGTTTCGGCCTATAAAAACTGAAGACGACTGTAGACTCCTCCAGCAAGACATTGACGCGCTAGAACAGTGGGAAAGATTATGGCAAATGTCCTTTAGACCCGATAAATGCAAAATTCTCCTCTTTACCAGATCCCACACACCAATTTACTACACTTACACCTTACATAACCAACACTTAATACCTACAGCATCTTATAAATACCTCGGCATCCACCTATCCTTCTACACACACATCGACTTCATTATCAATAAAGCAAACAGGACACTGGGGTTTCTGAGGAGGAACCTACACAACTGTACACCTGACATCAAACACATAGCTTATAACGCACTTGTACCCCCAACACTAGAGTACTCTACGGCTGTAAGGGACCCCTACACTAAGTACAACATTGAGAAACTCGAGCAGGTCAATACTAGGGCTGCCAGGTTTATTACACACAATTACTCACATACACCTGGTATTACATCTCACATCAAAAACATTAATATGGACCTACTCGAGACACGAAGACAAGCACACAGATTTACAATCATGTACAAAATCACAACCTTGTAGACATCAACAAACACGAATACTTACAAGCAGCATACTCACGCAACACAAGGAACTCACACACCAATAAATTTGTCACATACCACACCTACACTGATTCTTATAAGCACTTATTCTTCCCACGCACCATACGCGACTGGAACAGGTTCCTCCAACACATAATTGAAACTAGCTCAACACTTCCACAAACAAACTAAACAAACACTTAACACTACAAACACCTTAAACACTGACACTTCCACTTGCACCTTAATCCTTCCCCCTTCCCCCCAGCAACCAACCACCACCAATATGCGTGTTATGCGCTCATTAACACCCTGCGCATTACTAAGGAGATTGAGATTGAGATAGACCAGCTGATCCTTCGCCCTGACCAGACCTCTCATCGCTTCCGTTCTCCTGTCCTCACCTGCCCCGTCTTCCCCGCGTTGCCTCTCTTTTCTCTCTCTTATGCTGCTTCCTCTCACCTTCCCCTTCAGGCCCAAAGACGGAATAGAGGACGATTCCAAAGCTTGTCTCACTTACTTCAATAAATTTAGTATGTGCATTTTTTTACTACCATAGTATCAACACGGTAGTGTTTTTCCATTCACACACACACACACACACACACACACACACACACACACACACACACACACACACACACACACACACACACACACACACACACACACACACACACACACACACACACACACATACACACACACACACGCACACACACACACACACACACACACACACACACACACACACACACACACACACACACACACAAACACACACGCACACACACATATATATATATATATATATATATATATATATATATATATATATATATATATATATTTATAGTACCTTTCCCATTGCCTCTCTGCATCTAATCTTAACAGACTACACGAGCACCCAGATTGCACTCAGTATAAAGGTAAATATATTCTTATCAGGTTGCGCTGAGTTGTTGCTATATCATACACAAACGATGAATAATTTATCCACGCGAAATATTGACATCTAATCTCTAACTTTTTAACTTTTTAGTGATAACATGGCAGTAGTTTTATAAATGTCCGTTTTGAAACATAAAGCATTTTGTAATGTTATTTATGGTGCTTTGGAATTTTCGGGGCTTATGTGCTTGCCAAAATTTATACTATCAATTACACAGATATCTCAATGAATTAAAACACCAATGAATAAAATGCATCTTATTTCACCAATATTTTCATCGCTGTTTGGCAAAATACCAGTTTCTACGCTTAGTAACATAAATTTCTCAAACAAGATTCCACTACACTATGCTATTTTATATTATATTAATGCAGCGGTGCGTGGTGTACCTTTATAGTTGCCACATATCAAATGAAAAAATACACTCCAGTTAAAACGGCAAAAAAATCATGAAAGCCCAACTAATATTCATTGAAAAGGGCAAACTATTTTGTTTGGTTACACAAAATGAGACACTGTAGCATAAGTATAGACGTGTTGACCGAAAATAAAGATGAAATATACACAAACTGTTTTCAGTCAGAAGAGAAAATTATTTCATGCTACAAAAGTCTGTAAATAATGGCTACGGATGACTAATGACAGGTGACAAACTGCAAAGTAAACAGATAATGTTATCTTACCCGATAATAGATTATCTCTTCACTTCCCCGTTTCCCCTCAAACGAATAGTCAAACCTCATGCAAATTCTCCTCTCAGAATACCTTGTACATGTACAGTAGAAGAGCTCTTAAAATTCCTTAGTATTTACCCCTTCGGCAAAATGTATATTCCCATGTAACCCCTTACTCTCATGCACCAAATGAGCCGTTAAATCTAAGACATGAAAATAAAGATGCTATTATGAAGACCTTCCTTAGATTAATTTTGATAATGTAAATGTATGTACAGTCAGAAAAAAATATTACCATTCACACTAACTAATATGAAAAATCAACGGTGTTGTGGAATAGCATGGTAGGGCAGTTAGCGCTAACACTGTTATGCATACGCTGGCGTCATTAAGATTAGTAAAACATAAGTTTGATTATCTGCATACGAAAAAATAATGCAATCATACCGAGTGGCATCACATGCGCATTCAAAAAAGGAAAAAAAAAAAAGTCTACACATATGCACGCCTTATTTTGGATATGAACAACAATAAAGGGTATATGAGAGGGTTAAAATATTCCTAGTTTCCATTTCTATGATTTCATGTTTAAGTCAAGGCGAATTCATTTTTCATTCACATTGTTTATGTGGAGTAAACATTTAAACTTTTTTGTGCATATTCTTAGCTCAAAATTCTGTTCATGCATATGGAAAATTCAAAATCTGGTAATTGCATCTCGTCCTTTTCTAATTATCAGATGTCGCTGTATGACCAATGAGCGGTCACGTCTTCCAGTGTTATCTTCCATGTTTATTTTTTCGCAACCTTTTCTTACGTATAATGAAGTTCAACTGTTTGCATGAATTTCTTTAATATCATATATATCAGTTCTTTAATTAGAGTGTTAATTAAAAGGAAAATAATATGATTTTATAATTTAAATAATTTACATCCGTTGCCCCTGTTGCTAACCAGCCTTCAAAGTCGTGGCGCCATCCTACCATTACTTACTCCGTCGTTATGAAGAGCGACGATAGCTCACCGCAGGCTGTGAGGCGTCTCCATGGTGCATATACCATTCCCAATCTATATCAACTAGTGCTATGTGACCTTAGATCTCAAGCACGTTTATTGGTTTCAACCGTTAACTATTTCATATTTACTGAGAAACATCCATGTGAAGCATTTGAAATTTCATCTGAAGCATTTATATCCCAATCTGATGCATTACAAACCGTTCCCGATTTATGCATACCACAAACACTAGAAGTTATGCAATACTTTATTTCACTTTACATTATAAACTTGTCTACTGATGAGTTTAATAATTTGATTTATTTAACGATTATTGGATATGATGATATGATGTTCTTAAGTTATGATGAAAGTGAATACAAAATACTGATTTTGTTTTAATATTCTAATTCAAAGTATAAATACAGAGACGAAACAACGCATGGTCATGAAATGCACCTCTAAATATTTGGTTCATTTGTCTCGGTCCTCGAATATTGTAATAAGATCGCCATATGGCAACACCAGCCATGCGAGGGACTAACGAAAGATGCTTTCATTTCCTCATTGACCACAAGGAAAGGTAAAGGTGTTTTTATCTGACTGTACAAGCAATGATGGTGCAAGGCTGATCGAAGAACGGAAAGTCTGACCTCTGTAGCCAACAATATGCTTCAGCCTCGTTTAGCTTTTCATTCTATCAATCCTTGACCTTTTTCATAGGCGTAGGAAAAGGTGGCAAAGGGGGGCGACCACTCTAGAATGGACGGGGGCAGGGCCTAACCTCTGACCCCCATTCCTCAAAATTCGAGGACATTTCAAACAAACAGTGGAATTCCTTAGTTACTCAGTTGCTGACAACACCAATCCCCTGCAAGTGAGAGGGCAGCTACAACTGAGGCTGGTGTTCAAAAAGATATAACCATTTATGTCAAGTGTTGTCTAAATAAAAATGTCTTCGATTTTAGTGAAGAAGTCATTGAGTTTATCTCTTTAAAGCCGCTAAAATCAAGGAGTTTCAGGGAGCTTCGCCCCCTAGTCTCCTGCAGCCTTATGACCCCCAGGTAATTTTGGAGAGGAAACTACTTTGCCTCCCACTTCCAAATACCTTCCTACATCTCTTGTAAACGTGGTTTAATTGGTCAAATGTGTAATTTCTGAAAGGGTAAATTTTATGTGAAATTAAGAAGAGAATGCTCGTACAAGGCATTAATATTTGATGCGAAAGTTCTCTTGAAAAATTGTAAAATGAATGAATCAGAGAAGGAACTATCTGGGGATGATTATGGGCGAGTTGTCTATTTTTAGGTTAATTTTCCTCTTATATATATCATATCAGAAAGTATATTAATGTTCAGAGATAAGTTGGACAGCACAGTAAAAAAATGATAATAATAATTGCAAAAATGAAATATCAGATAACGTAATTGCAATAACGAAAAACGCCTCATCGACTGATTTTAAATTCCGTAACCAATAGAAAGGAAATTCTTAGTAATGAATAGGATAATTGAGGTAATTGGTTCATACTAGTGACTCAATAATACGATACGGAAAAAATAATAATACATTTTTCCATTATATGCCAGCCACCTATGCATATTATTTTTTTCTGTCATTAATCCATTCCAATTTCTCCTTTCACTTATGCAATTATCAATTAAATTACTTATGTATTCATTCCTACACAAGGGGTGGGGCTATACATGCAGATCTGAAGACTTCTCTCTGTTGTTCCTGATAGTCTAAGCAAAGTTAGCTGCACACTTATTTATAATAAAATACCGTTAGAAAAAACGCAAGGTTAAATCGGTGCTGAAAAAGTTCTTTCCTATTTTCTACATTTAAAAAACAATCTTTGTTTATATATTACCTATGTATTTTTCTATTTTATACTTGCTATTGCTTTCGTGTTATGATAGTTGTATGTGCTTATCTTCTGTACCACTGATGTTTATTTTATTATTATTATTATTATTATTATTATTATTATTATTATCATTATTGCTTTCACTTTTGTGATAGTTATTACTTTTCTTGTTATTAATTACATTATTGACACACGACTTTTCTTATATATTGTCTAGTATTCATATATATCATTCATAAATAAAATGTATAGATAATATCAATAATGATACTAATAATATTGGTAGTCATTGCTTTTTATTCCATCAATCATTACAGTTATTACGTCTATCATAATTGCCGGAAATATTCGGAATGTAGGAGGAAGAAGGCGAGGGAAACGGAGAGGATGATGGCATGGAGGAAAAGGTAAAGAGGGTCAAGAACGAGGAAAAGCGGAGAAGAAAAGAGAGAGGAGAGGAGAGAGAGAGGAAAGGAGGGCAGAGAGAGAGGAGAGGAGAGGAGAGGAGAGGAGAGGAGAGGAGAGGAGAGGAGAGGAGAGGAGAGGAGAGGAGAGGAGAGGAGAGGAGAGGAGAGGAGAGGAGAGGAGAGGAGAGGAGAGAAGAGAGAGAGAGAGAGAGAGAAATTGAGAGAGAGAGAGAGAAAGAGAGAGAGAGAAAGAGAGAGAAAAGAGAGAGAGAGAGAGAGTGAGTGAGTGATTGGGAGAGAGAGAGAGAGAGAGAGAGACAGACAGACAGAGAGAGAGAGAGAGATAGAGAGACAGAGAGAGAGAGAGACAGAGACAGAGACAGAGAAAGAGAAAGAGAGAGAGAGAGAGAGAGAGAGAGAGAGAGAG
>NC_091586.1:7496724-7511724 GCF_042767895.1 Penaeus vannamei
CGCACCTGCCGCAGTCCTCAACAGTTACTGCAGTCGCCTGATGCAGCAACATCAATCTACACTGCCCTGCCAGTACCTCAAGAGCCAGACGCCCGTGCTGAAACGCCACTGCTGCTAACCTTGACTCTCGGATCACCACGTCGCCCCCTCGCCGCCGTGCCCTGACGCACAAGTTTCGCTCGCCCGTTAACGAGCCCATTTCACGGACGTCCTCGCCGCCGTATCACCTGCCGACGCGCCCATGTTCTCAACTGCACGTCGCTGCAACTCCGGCCGTGTCCGCCGCCTCGTCCGCTGGTGACTACCGCCAAACGTCCTCACCGCCGCATCACCTGCCGACGCTCTCCTGTTCTCCGTTGCTATTCCGGCCGTGTCCGCCGCCCCGACCCGTCCGCTGGTGATCGCCGCCCACGTTCCTCGTGCATCTCGCTACGCTCACTCACCACACCCGCTGCCGTGCTGGTGACCCTGGCAAGAACTGTCCCTCCTTGCCTGCTGATTCTCGTGACGCCGTCACCATGTTGTTACTCTCCCGAGATGACGAATCCTTCTCGCCGACGTGATCCCGAGACCTCGCTCTCAGGATTCTCCGCTCAACCTTCAACTCTTCGACGATTACTGGTCTCCCAGAATCTTCTAGACCCAGTGTGCGTGTCATTTACGACTGACACAGCGCTTGACAAGTTAACTGTGTCTTCCAGTGATCCTGTGTGGAACGATTGGCGAGCTCCGTGACTGATCATCACTGCCGCTCCCGTCAAGACCACCTGCACCCAGAGCAGTGACCTGTGCAAACAAGCACCCTAGGCCGCCTTAGAAATACCTGTACGACCGTTCCTCCTCAACTGCACGATCGAGACTCCCCGTGTCTGTTACCTCCGTCACCTGTCACCTGTCATCTACCTGCATCGTTTACTCAAGAATCGAGGACGATTCTTTTCTAGTGGCCGAGCGATTTAGTGACCTGCTCCCCTCGTCGCTCACCCCTCGCAGACCACGAAAGCCATGTGTTGTTTATTTTACGAGATTCCAGAGTGCCCTGTGCCCGACATTGATGAAGTGACCGTAGAACACGCTTATCTGACCCTTATTACTCTCATACATTTCCATGCATTTATTCTGTTGTCTTCAAGTATAAATATGTCATGTTTATACTCAAAATGTTTCTTATGAAATGCTTATTCTGAATAACGATGTATGTAACATTTTACCATTGATATTCATATGTTCTATGTTTCATGTATAGTCAGCCAGTCTGTCCCATAACCACAATGTTTGGATTGTAAAAACATACCGATATCATGTCAACCATACCCTTGTTCCTCTCCACGAAACGGTCATGTGACCTAATATCTCCAAATCTATGTTCATCCATATTCTTTCATGTTTTTCCATTGTATATTGTCTCAAAACGAACTTCGTTCATGGCAATTCCTGTGCCATCTACCTCAGACCGCTCGCCCTCGCGGGCTCGGCAGGACGTGCCCTTCCCTGGGCCTCTGCCTTGCCCTCTGTACCAGTTACCCAGAATAAAGACAAGAAAACTGCGACAAGTTTAACTGCACCAACATCTTCAGAGTACTCCAGTACGTCAGCACCTTACTTACTTACAACTGCCTTACCGCTGAGCCACGCTCTACCAAACAAGAAGTAATAATAGTGGGGGGTGGGACGCCTCCTTGCTTCCCACTCCATACATTACACACTCTCTCTCTCTCTCTCTCTCTCTCTCTCTCTCTCTCTCTCTCTACCTCTCTACCTCTCTCTCTCTCTCTCTCTCTCTCTCTCTCTCTCTCTCCCTCTCTTTCTCTCCCTCCCTCCCTCCCTCCCTCCCTCCCTCTCTCTCTCTCTCTCTCTCTCTCAGTCATCATCCTGTCACCATAGTGTGCAGACGTGCTGTGTGACCTCTTGTGACCTTGACCTGTCCTTACGGGATTTGTGTTACCTTGACTATTAGGTCTTCATAGACCTGCCAGCTGTGGATTGCTGCAGTGCGCGATAATGTTCACATGATTATTTGTTCTGAATCTAAAGTGATCTAAATATCAAATAGTGAAGTAAAATAAGTGAAAAAAACTACGTACGGACACAGATGTGCTGTGTGGGCGCGGCGTAAGCGGCCCGTGTGTGCACCTGGGTTTGCACAGGGAGGTCAGGTCCTGTTTCTTCAGGAAATGACGCCGACCTCAAACGAAACAATGACAGACACGCCCATGGAAACCGAGGGTAGATATGGTGTCCTCCGTGAGGAAGATATCAGTGGCCTCCCCCAGGAACCAATAAAGAAAAAAGCAAAAAGACTACTACCTGACACTGTAGAAATCACGCCCCCTGGACACCTGTGTGCACATTTTAAAGCCGACACAAAGCTTCGGACACACGGGGATAAGTATCGCTGGGTATCCCAGGCTTTAAAATTGGACCCATACAACAAGACAAAGGGGTCCATTGAACTTGAGATTGGGAGAAACAATGTGTATGTGAGATGTGAAAATGAACAAATTCTTGCCCACATAACCACTGCCGGTGCAGGTGGCGAAATTCTAGAAAAGGCGAAAGTGTATGGAAAAGGCAAGTGCACAAATGTTATTGTGTTCGACGTCCCAAGAGAAATCGAAACAGATGAAATGACGTCTTACAATGAACGCGTCGTACATGCCAAACGCATGAAGATCAATGGATTGATGACCCAGAGAGTCATCATAACATATGACGGGGAGGTAATCCCCAAAACTATCAAAATGGTGGAGGGCATGGCACCCTTTAGATGTGCCATCTTCAAATCTCTGACCCCGTTTTGCTCCCATTGCTCAAAGTGGGGACACGGGGCACGTGCGTGTCCACGAGAGGCACCGCGGTGCCGATATTGCGCTCTTTCGCATGAAAGCTCAAAGTGCGCAGAGAAAATTTCTGAAGGTAAAATCATCCCTCGGAAATGTGTGAACTGTCGTCAGGAGCATAATGCCAACTCGCCATTATGCGCCTATTACCCGAAGGACAGAAAGGCAACACAGGAAAAAAAGCAGGCAGCCCCTCCCCCCAATAAATCCCGCTCAGCCCCTAGTCTTAATGACGTGCGGGAATTCCCACACCTGCAGAGGTCAACTCTGAAGGCCTCTGCAAACAAAGCCATGGCACCGGCCACATCACCAGCTGTAGCACCTACTCCAGCTGCAGCTTCTACTCCAGTTGCAGCACCCACTCCAGCGCCAGCTGTAGCACCAGCTGCAGCTCCTGCTCCAGTGCCAGCTGCAGCACCGACGCCATCACCAGCTCCAGCTCCTCCCTCACCGCAGCAGGAAAAGCAAGAATCCAACAGGGAAATGAAAGATTTGATACAAATGTTGTTCAAGCAGATGGAGCAGATGATGTTCAAGATGCAGCAACAGATGGTGCAGTTCCAGGAGAGGATTTTTGCGCTCTTCCTCTAGCAACGACAACATCCAGTGGGCCTTGGATCGATGGACCAAAATAATCTGTTAAAGTGCATTACCTGGAACATTAACAGTTTACAGAAACGCAAGGCGACCCTCGCTCAGTATCTTCACTCGGAAGATGTTGATGTGTGTTGCCTTCAGGAAGTTAGAACTGATGCTCGTTATGCAAAAATTGCAGGATACACATATCACGACAAACCTAATATTGCTAATCCTTCTACAAGAGGACTTGGTATTTACATAAAAAATAGTATCCCATCAAAAGTGATCGATGACAAACGTGACAATGCAAGTGCTGAATATCTTGGTGTAAAAATATTTCTTGATGGCAGAACCATCACCATCATTAATGTATATAACCCACATGGTAGTGAAGTGGTACCTAAACCTCCCGACAGTATGATACATAATGCTACTGTCTTACTGTGTGGAGATTTTAATGCCCGTCATCCTCTCCTTGGCTCTGAGGGAAGCACCATAGGTAAAAACGGTAAGGTATATATGATTATCTTCAAAACACCAGTGATCCCATACACCTATTGTGCCCCTTTGAAAAGACTCATTATCTAGGTGGCAAATTAGACTATATAGTCTTATACAATCAGCACCCACTCCCATGCACTGCGGAAGTTGTCCCTTTCTTAGTCAGTGATCATTGGGCATTAAGTATCACCCTCCCATTCGCTAAAAGAAGCCCGCCCCAGCCACGTCTTCGATACCATCTTGCTACTAAACATCATGATGAGTTTATTAAAAGGATTGGCTGCTGGTATGAACACTATGTTCCTACAAGCCTTGATCACTTTAATGAAACTCTGTCAACAAGTTGGTAACCTCATTACCCAACTCCAACCCAGAAACCCTGTCAAACATAGGTCTTCATCCTCCAGAGGCAAACGAGCATATCACCTTAACAAAGATCCGGAAATAAAGTTACTTAGAAAGTTAATAAGGTCTACAGTAAATCAGCTAAAAAACCTGGGGAAAAATCCCTACTTAGCTAGGGACCTTGTTTTCTTTAGTAAAAAACTTAATGAGATAATCACACAAAAGCGGGAAGAGAAATTGTATGCTTGGGCAGAATCGATTGACTCCACGACTCCCATGGGTAATGTGTGGAGGGGAATCAGCAAGATTGAAGGCAATGCATACAGTTTGACTCCCCACCTTCACCCAGAAAGGGCAGCTTCGTCACTCCTCAGTAAATGCTGCGAAAACTCCTCTCTCGATAACTTTCCATTATCCATACGCAGATGCTCCCTTACGTCAAAACATGACAATGAAATTGATTACCATTGCCAACTTGTAAATGAGGCTGACGTCCCATTTACAAGTCGTGAACTTCTTGCAGCCATTGCACCTGGGGATTATGGAATCACTTACGACATCATTCGCCTCCTTGCAAAGGTACAGGTACAGGGAAGAAATCCTCTTCTTGATCTCTTCAACTTAACTTATTCTACAGGCATCTTGCCTACTTCCTGGAAACAAGCCACCATTATTCCTATCCCAAAACCAGGGTGTCCTGATGAATTTAGACCGATTTCTCTGACATCCTGTCTCTCTAAAACCTGTGAAAGGATCCTCCTCAATCGCCTGCTCCACCAGATCAAAGATCAAATTCACCCATCAGTCTTTGGTTTCCAAAAGGGGAAAGGAACACAAATGTGCCTGGCACAGTACCTCAATGGAAGTAATGCACAGTCTTCTTACTTCATAGATTTCAAGGGTGCATTTGACAGAGCTTCCCCTACTGCAATCCATGAATTAACTCTCCTAGGAGTTAAGGGCAAGCTTCTGCTATGGATAAAGGATTATCTGTCTTTGAGAAGAGCAAGAGTATGTTACCAAGGCACCTACAGTAATTATGGTGAACTCGAGTTAGGAACTCCACAAGGAGGTGTTTTGTCCCCTTCACTATTTAACATTCTTATGCACTCTCTTTGCAAGCTTAATAGTGAGTTAGGAGACCTATGCAGCATCACATCCTATGCTGATGACGTTCTCATTCAGGTATTTGATAGGGGGGAGTATGTTCTTCAGGGATTCAGTAAAAAGTGCACTTCCCTTGGACTCGTAATCAACCCTGTCAAGACTAAGTATATTTCCAGATCAAACAAACTGCCATACATTCCAAGCTTAGGTGGGCAAGTTATTGCAAAAACTGACACCTATAAGTATCTAGGTGTTATGGTGATTGCTCCCCACCTCATGTCCCGCAATTCCCGCTTCACTCGGGAAATCGTTCAAAACATCAGAGAATGCTGCCTGGAGCGCTTAAGACCTTTACAATACATAAGTAACAGATACGTTGGTGCTTCCCTAAGAGTCCTAAGATTGGTGTACATTTCCCTTGTTAGGTCCACGATAGACTATGTGAGCCCGGTTCTTAGTATGTTGCCACAAAATGTTCTCAGACCTCTTGTAATCTTACAGAACAAGGCCATGAGAGTCATTTTGGGTTGCCCAATAACTGCTAAAGTTCTTGTTATGAGGAAAGAGCTTGATCTCCCGTCAGTTCACAGCCGTATTACCCAAGTCAACACCATACTCGGCATCAGACTTCTGCAGATTCAGTCCAAACCTCAAATTTCCCTCAAAATTCCAAACTTGGAATGGAAGGCCAAGACTGCCCAGACTATTCTCAGCTTTAGTGTGTGGAATAATGATTTTATCAACATCCCAGAAGCAACGCTTACTTCACCATGGCATAGATCACATGTTAACGTACATATTGATAAATTAACAGGGCCAAAACCCATGACTTCAATAACAGAGTTAAAAGGCCATTACTTGAAATATATTGATGAAATTCTACACCCCCCTCAGGGTACCCCCCCACTTGCAATCTATTGTGATGCTTCTACTGATCCTCATGGAGCAGCAGGGATTGGTGTACTAATTCCCGACATTGCTCTTCAAGAAAGTGTGCGAATTTCCAACTGGACAAGCACAACTGATGCCGAGTCAGTAGCAATATACCATGCCATCAAAAAAGGTACTGAACAGCAGCGACACCTAGCTGTCTTCTCTGACAGCCAGGGTGCACTATATAGACTCACAACATTTAATCCAGAAAACATGGTAACTATCAATACCATTCACCAAATCGCTAGCCTATCCGAGCAGGGTATACAAGTATCACTATACTGGATACCTTCTCATATAGGGATATCAACCTGTGACAACGTAGATAAGTTAGCAAAACAAGCACTTTCCCATGAAGAACCATATTATGTAATACCGCTATCTATCAGTCAAATGAAAAAACGTGTTATCAGCTGTCTTCGAGATTATGAGGGCCAGGTATGGACCACTGAAAAATTGAAGAAAAGTGGACATGGTACCATCTGGCATTATGAAAGTATTGTCAGGTCATGTGATGCTGACAAACCATATAAATACTACGATGGACTATCTCGGAGACAGCAGGTCACGCTAACCAGGCTACGCATAGGGTA
Source organism: Penaeus vannamei (assembly GCF_042767895.1). NCBI lineage: Eukaryota > Metazoa > Arthropoda > Malacostraca > Decapoda > Penaeidae > Penaeus > Penaeus vannamei. Next base: position 7,503,623 of record NC_091586.1, read on the forward strand.
TCAATACACTATACATTATGTACAGGATGCAGTTTTGGAGGCAAAGCCAGTCACATATCACCAATGCAAAATGTGCAAGGCGCCCAAGTCGCATAATCTTACACATTACTTACTTTGTTGCTCAAAAACTGCATCCTATCGATCAAATAGCACTGTCCAGAGACCAGCACTCATTGATTATATTAATTTTATCATAGACACTGGTCTTGTCTTCGATATGATTAGGGATATAAAAGGTTTTTTACCAACTAGATGATATGTGAATAATGTATGCATAATGACACAGCCCTTCAGGCATGTAGAACTAATTTTGACTAATAGCCCTTTACATAAATATAAGCATAGCCAGTTGGATAGATGCGGTAGCATCTTACCCTGGCTTTTTACAGGGCATGTACACTGTTCTGTAAATAAATATTATCAAATCAAATCAAATCTCTCTCTCTCTCTCTCTCTCTCTCTCTCTCTCTCTCTCTCTCTCTCTCTCTCTCTCTCTCTCTCTCTCTCTCTCTCTCTCTCTCTCTCTCTCTCTCTGTGTAGTCCAGTGGTGAACGTGCTGGTCTGTGTTTGCGTGTATGTGTGTGTGTGCGTTCGTGCATATATGTGTGCGCGTTCTGTGTAGCGTAGTGGTGAACGTGCTGGGCTTGCAGTCTTGCTGACCGGCGTTCGATCCTGCGCACTACTAGTGAATGGTAACCCCGATCATTCCTTGCACACAGGGGGAGATTTAGAAGCAAAATAAAACAGACAATATGTCACAGCAAAGAATATCTATTGTAATAAATAGATTGAAACTAAATCTTAAAAACTTGAATCTCTCTCTCTCTCTCTCTCTGTCTCTCTGTCTGTCTGTCTGTCTGTCTCTCTCTCTCTCTCTCTCTCTCTCTCTCTCTCTCTCTCTCTCTCCCTCTCTCTCTCTCTCTCTCTCTCTCTCTCTCTCTCTCTCTCTCTTCACTTTTCTTCGATTCTCTCTCTCTCTCTCTCTCTCTCTCTCTCTCTCTCTCTCTCTCTCTCTCTCTCTCTCTCTCTCTCTCTCTCTCTCTCTCTCTCTCTCTCCCCCCCCCAACCTACTTTGCACTGTGTACCACTTGGACATTCAGATTCACATATAGCATTGTGATTACACATGTATAATTAGCCACGCCAAGATGGACAAGCCACGCATGCTGGGACGCCCAAATTACAACCAGCTAGGCCTCTACGTGTCAGTACGTGTTTAGGCGCAAAACCTTCCACCCGCTGGTAATTTTAGGTTTCCCATTTTCTCTAAACTTGCATAAATGACGTCATATGTATTTTCTTGTATAAATGACGTCACATGTATTTTCTTGTATAAATGACGTCACATGTATTTTCTTGTATAAATGACGTCACATGTATTTTCTTGTATAAATGACGTCACATGTATTTCTTATGTAAATGACGTCACATGTATTTTCTTGTATAAATGACGTCACATGCGAACGGAGCTCAGGCCCCCTGGCTACCATACCGAGCAGATCTCTATCCGTCAGTTGTATCTGTTATCTATGATAATCTTGATAATATTCTACAATAGATTATCAAGATAGAGGAAAGTCGTCTGGAGACACTTCAACGCTATTTACGTCGTGTGTCCGCTCTGTCCGACTTGTTGTCTTGTTTGGTCAACACAGCCTACCTCCCTCTCTCTCTCTCTCTCTCTCTCTCTCTCTCTCTCTCTGTCTCTCTCTCTCTCTCTCTCTCTCTCTCTCTCTCTCTCTCTCTCTCTCTCTCTCTCTCTCTCTCTCTCTCTCTCTCTCTCTCTCTCTCTCTCTCTCTCTCTCTCTCTCTCTCTCTCTCTCTCTCTCTCTCTCTCTCTCTCCCCCCCCCTCAACCTACTTTGCACTGTGTACCACTTGGACATTCAGATTCACATATAGCATTGTGATTACACATGTATAATTAGCCACGCCAAGATGGACAAGCCACGCCTGCTGGGACGCCCAAATTACAACCAGCTAGGCCTCTACGTGTCAGTACGTGTTTAGGCGCAAAACCTTCCACCCGCTGGTAATTTTAGGTCTCCCATTTTCTCTAAACTTGCATAAATGACGTCACATGTATTTTCTTGTATAAATGACGTCACATGTATTTTCTTGTATAAATGACGTCACATGTATTTTGTATAAATGACGTCACATGTATTTTCTTGTATAAATGACGTCACATGTATTTTCTTGTATAAATGACGTCACATGTATTTTCTTGTATAAATGACGTCACATGTATTTTCTTATATAAATGACGTCACATGTATTTTCTTGTATAAATGACGTCACGTGTATTTTCTTGTATAAATGACGTCACATGTATTTCTTATATAAATGACGTCACATGTATTTTCTTGTATAAATGACGTCACATGTATTTTGTATAAATGACGTCACATGTATTTCTTATATAAATGAAGTCACATGTATTTTCTTGTATAAATGACATCACATGTATTTTCTTGTATAAATGATGTCACATGTATTTTCTTGTATAAATGACGTCACATGCGAGCGGAGCTAAGGCCCCCTGGCTACCATACCGAACAGATCTCTATCCGTCAGTTGTATCTCTTATCTATGATAATCTTGATAATATTTTACAATAGATTATCAAGATAGAAAAAAGTCGTCTGGAGACACTTCAACGCTATTTACGTCGTGTGCCCGCTCTGTCGGACTTGTTGTCTTGTTTGGTCAACACAGCCTACCTCTCTCTCTCTCTCTCTCTCTCTCTCTCTCTTCCTCACTCTTTCTTTCTGTCTCTCTCTCTCTCTCTCTCTCTCTCTCTCTCTCTCTCTCTCTCTCACTCTCTCTCTCTCTCTCTCTGTATCTATTCATTTATTTATTTTTATATTTATTTATTATTGCACATACCAGTTACTTCAATCGTATCTATTCATACTTATAACTGCCCTAACTGTTTCCGCCCTGGCTGCGACCGGACGCTCCTCGGATGTGCAAACCAAAACGAACACAGCTTTTATCCGGGTTCTCTTATATTTTTGTCTATCTGTCTGTTTTTAAAGTCTTTCTGTATGTGTTGCTTTGGACTTTCCTCCATAGGTCTTAGACTTGTGTAAAAGCTGCGTGCCACATATCAGACAGAGAGCCTTCAGACCCATCTCGAGACAGGGAGCATAATAGACCTCTCACCTGCCTCGTCCTCAGCCTGCCTCCCATTGAGTGATTCCTTTACGTCTCCCACGAATAAAATCAAGCTCTGTGACGCGACAGTGTAGCCTGCCGTCAGCGTCTGGTATGGTTGGCACATTCAGCATATCGACCAAGCTTCTAGTCTCTGTCTACCTATGGCTCTCTACCCCCCTCTTCCCCTCTCTCTATATTTCGGCGAATGTCCAATTAAAATTATAGTTTAAAAGTTGGATGAATAAACGTTATTCTGAACTGAACGTTAACAAGCATGGGCGAAGGAACGTTTGGGTTTTCATGGCACGTTTAGGCGAACAAGGTCTATATAAGTACTAATATAGACCTTGTAGGCGAATAGGATATTCGACCGCGTGACGTCACTCGAGGTAGGGGTTGGGGAGGGCTGGGGAGGGGGGAGTTGCTGCTACGTGTACTGTTTGTATAACTAATATTTGTAATTGTATGGTTAATTTTGTAATTTTGTCATATCGTTATTAATTCGATTGGCTTTATTAGGTATGATGGAAATGTTCGTTGTTTGGGGGTATTGAATGTTTTGTTTTGCTTTTATTGATGTGACGAAGTACATGGTCATACACTTCTGTATTTAATGCATTGCTATTGATAATAAGATAGCACTTATTTCAGTTGTTTCTGGTAGTATTAATTGTGTAGTTGATTCACTGTTCTTAATGCCACCATCTTTCGATTTCATCTTCATCGTTCTCATTGTCTTTCTTTCCTTTTTACTTCTCCCTTGCCCCCCTCAGTTTCCTGCTCCCACAATTCTTTTTTTTTTTTTTTTATTCTACTCTCATATTCCTCCTCCTCCTCCTTCTTCCCCTCCTCCTCCTCCCACTCCCCTTCCTCCTCCTCCCTCTCCTTCTTCTTTTCCCTCCTCCTCCTCCTCCTCCTCCTCCTCTTCTTCTTCCTCCTCCTCCTTCCCCCCCCCTTCTTCTTCTCTCTCTATCCTCCTCCTCCTCCTCTTTATCCTCCTCCCTCTTGTTGTTGTTCTTCTTCCTCCTCCACCTCCTCCTTTCTTTCTCCTCCACCTCCTCCTTTCTTCCTCCTCCTCCTTCTTCTTAATCTCTTTCCTCTCTTCCTGCTCCTTTTCCTTCTCTTTCTCTTTCACCTCCTTTTCCATTTCCCTTTCCTCCTCCTCCTTTTCATTTTCCTTCTCCTCCTCATTTTCTTTTTTTTTCTTCTTTGCTCTTCTTCTTCCTTTCTCTTTTCCTTCTTCTTCTCCTCCTCGTTTTTCTTCTCTTTCTCTTCCTCCTCCTCTCTTTCTACGTCTTCCTTCTCCTGCTCCTGCTGCTGTTCCTGCTGCTGCTGCTGCTCCTCCTCCTCCTCCTCCTCCTCCTCCTCCTCCTCCTCCTCCTCCTCCTCCTCCTCCTCCTCCTCCTCCTGCTCCTCCTGTATACTCATTCCTCCATTCTCTATTCTCCTTCTTCCCTCTTCCCCCTCCCTCCCCTCTTCCCCCACCCCTTCTTCCGTCTCCCCCCCCCTTTCTCCCTCCCCTGAACCCCATCGTCATCGCCTATATTCTACGTCTTTTACAGGAAGCAGGATGTGTAGTGCGAAGCAAAATATGGATAACAAACAGTGCGGAAAACAGAGCGTAAAGCAGGGAGACAGGGGGCGTAGCGACGGCTCGAGAAGCGAAGAACGCGGCACGACTTTAGTGACCGAAGGAGAAGACGTCTTGGCTCTGCCGAAGGAGGAACGCATCTCGGAGTCGGAGGTGGAGGCACTCGGCGGAGGTTTGGAGGCTGTGGGAGGCAGTGAAGACCCGGTGAATGGGGGAGAGAACGGAGACTTGAAGAATGGTGGGGATAGTAAAGATCCGAAGAATGGGGGGTATAATAGAGTCTTGAAGAATGAAGGGGATAGTAAAGATCCGATGAATGAAGGAGAGAGCAGAGACTTGAGGAATGGAGGGGATTGTAAAGACCCGGTGAATGGAGGAGAGAGCAGAGACTTGAGGAATGGAGCGGATAGTAAAGACCCGAAGAATGAAGGAGAGAGTAGAGACTTGAAGAATGAAGGGGATAGTAAAAACCCGACGGATGATGGAAAGAGCAGAGACTTGAAGAATGTAGGAGACAGCAAACACCCAAAGAATGGGGGAAATACCAAAGACATAGAGAATGATGGATACAGCACAGACCTGAAAAACAAGGGAGACAACGCAAACCCGAAGAATGGAGGAGACAACAAAGGCACCAAGAATGAGGATGAACCGAATAAGGAACAAATTGGGATCTTTGACGTGAATGAGGAACATCTGGCAGACTTGAAGAATGAGCAACACAGCCTAGATAGGAAGGATGTAGGACACGCCGATCTGAAGAGTGAGGGACACATCATGAGCTCGAGGAATGAGGAAAGTGAGCACCGTGAAGACTCGGATAGTGAGGAACACCAAGATAATGAGGAGTGCGGCACTGGTGAGCACAAGACTGGACTGGAAAATGAAGTGCACAACGCAGACGTGATGAGTGAGGAGAATGAGGAGCAGGCCGCCGGTCCGAAGCATGAGGAATGTAGCCCAGACCCAAAGAGCAAGGGGCATGACAGAGTCCCTGAGAATGAGGAACACGTGATAAATTTGGAGCAAAGCACAGACCCAGATCATGAGGATCCCTGCTTAGAACCGGGAAATGAGGAGCACAACACGGTCCTGGAGAATGAGGAGGGCATCAGCGATCTGGGGAATGAGAAGGAATGTATACACCTAAAGAATGAGAGGCACAGCATATACCCGATGAATGAGGAACTCAAAACAGACCCGAAGAATGAGGAGCCCGCCGCGGATTCAAATGAGGAGGACAAGGCGGACCCAAAGAATGAGGACACAGTTCCAAAGAATGAGATAGATAGCAAGGATGTGAAGAGCGGAGATCACAGCAAAGATTCGAATGTGCAGTACAACACAGACCCAGAGAATGAGGAACGCGGTGCAGATCAGAAGAATGAGGAGTACAACATACGTATGATCAAAGAAGAGCACCAAATATACGCAATAAATGAGGAGCAAAAATCAGATCTGAAAGATGAGGAACGCGAAACACAGGCGCTGGATGGAGGCCACAAAACACTCCCGAAGAATGAGGAGTGTGAAACCGACTCGAAGAAAGAGGAATGTGAAACAGATCTGAAAAAAGAAGAATGTGAAACAGATCTGAAGAATGAGGAATGTGGAACGGGCTTGAAGGATGAGGAATGTGAAACAGACTGGAAGAATGGGGAATGTGAAACAGGCTTGAAGGATGAGGAATGTGAAACAGACACGAAGAAAGAGGAATGTGAAACAGACACGAAGAATGAGGAATGTAAAACAGGCTTGAAGAATGAAGAATGTGAAACAGATCTAAAAAAAGAAGAATGTGAAACAGATCTGAAGAAAGAGGAATGTGAAACAAGCTTGAAGAATGAGGAATGTGAAACAGACACGAAGAACGAGGAGTGTGAAACAGACACGAAGAATGAGGAATGTAAAACAGGCTTGAAGAATGAGGAATGTGAAATAGATCTGAAAAAAGAAGAATGTGAAACAGATCTAAAAAAAGAAGAATGTGAAACAGGCTTGAAGAATGAGGAATGTGAAACAGATCTGAAGAAAGAGGAATGTGAAACAGGCTTGAAGAATGAGGAATGTGAAACAGGCTTGAAGAATGAGGAATGTGAAACAGGCTTGAAGGATGAGGAATGTGAAACAGGCTTGAAGGATGAGGAATGTGAAACAGGCTTGAAGGATGAGGAATGTGAAACAGACCTGAAGAATGAGGAATGTGAAACAGGCTTGAAGGATGAGGAATGTGAAACAGGCTTGAAAAATGAGGAATGTGAAACCGACACGAAGAAGGAGAAATCTGAAACAGACCACCCAAAGAATGAGAAATTTGAAACAGACTTAAAGAATGTGGAGTGTGAAACAGGCTTGAAAAATGAGGAACGTGAAACAGACCTGAAGGTTAAGGAGTGTGAAGCACACTTGAAGAACCAGGAATCTGAAACAGACTGGAAGAATGAGAAATGTGAAGCAGACTTGAAGAATGAGGAATGTAAAACAGATCCAGAGAATGAAGAATGTGAAGCAGACCCGATATATGAGGAATGTGAAACAGACCCGAAGAATGAGGAATGTGAAGCAATCATGAAAATTGAAGAGCACAAAACAGATCTGGAGGACGACCACAAAGTAGACCCGAAGAATGACCACGAAACAGACGTGAAGAATGAGGAGAACGAAACAGAGCCAAGAACTGAAAAGCATGAGGCAAACCCGAAGAATAATGAGCATAAAACCGACCTCCAACATTATATGCGCGAAACGGACCTGGAAAATGAGGCAGGCGAAACAGGCATGAAGAATGAGAAGGAAACTGACCTCAAACATGAGGAGCAGAAAACAGATCTGAATAAGGAGTGTGAAACAGACTTGGAGAATGAGGAGCAAGAAATGCACTCGAAAAATGAGAAACACGAAACAGACTCGAAGAATGAATGTGAAGCAGATCCGAAGAATGAAAAATGTGAAACAGACCAGAAAAATGAGGAATGTGAAGCAGACCCGAAAAATGAGGAATGTGGATCAGACTCAAAGAATGAGGGGTGTGAAGCAGACCCAAAGAATGAGGAATGTGAAACAGGCCAAAAGAATGAGGAATGTGAAACAGACCTGAAGAATGAGGAGTGTGAAACGGACCCGAAGAATAAGGAATGTGAAACAGACACAAAGAATGAGGAGTGCGAAGCAGACTTGAATGAAGAATGTGAAACAGACTCGAGGAATGAGGAATGTGAAACAGACCCGAAGAATGGGGAATTTGAAACAGACTTGAATGAGGAATGTGAAACAGACTTGAAGAATGAGGAGTGTGGAACAGAGCTGAAGAATGAATTATGTGAAACAGGCTTGAAGAATGAGGAATGCGA
>NC_091586.1:7516724-7524224 GCF_042767895.1 Penaeus vannamei
GGAGGAGGGGTAAAATCAACTTATTTTCCGAGATCAGCCTTTCGTTTCAGAAGGTGCAATTACGTTTCAGTTGGAATAAAAGAGGATGACATGTGACAGATGAGGCCGAGAAAGGCTGAAGTGCTATCAGTGACAAAACGTTCTTGGGATTAATTTGTTTGTCAGACGTATTTTCTTCCTTCGGTCGGTTTCCATCATCGTGAAACTCTCTGTGGGTGTAACCTTAGTTTTGACTGTTATGTGATGGGTCTTTTGCACCTTTTGAGAATGTGTATTGTATTTTGTAGGGTAACTGTCAGCAACTGTTTTGCCTTTTGGAGTAACTGTCATTTCCTCTTGGATTATCTGAACAACCTTTGGACTTTGGTATTTTGAAGTGAACTATCAGTGTCCCTAATTGTTAGTGTTATGCTGTTTTGAACTATCAGTGTCCATAATTGTTAGTGTTATGTTGTTTTGAACTATCAGTGTCCATAATTTTCAGTGTTATGCTGTTTTGAACTGCCAGTGTCTGTAATTGTTTTGCTGTTTTGAATCATCAGTGTCTGTTTTTTATCAAGTAAATATGTTGAACAAAGTTACAGTTATGGTTCTTATGCTCTTTTTAATTTAGGAAAAAATTTACAATTGTCCAGAGTTGAACTGAGCTTAGGTACAGACAGGTCAGCTGTACTAACCAAAATAGTACTGCTTTACAGTTTAATCCACACAAGTAAAGAAGAACAGTGTAATCATATATCAACAGGGACTAAGGTGATTGTTGTGGCAAAATCCATTGAATGGCGGTGAGTGGTGCTTTCTGTGACCTCTCTTGCTTATTTGTAGAATTATCACTCGTGTCTGCAGATTATTTCTTTTACCAATGACTGCAACTTTTAGTCCTCTACAAGAATATCATCATCAAATTGCCCTAGCTTAGTGCATCCATACCTTAGAGATTAACCAAGATAATTTGTGACCTGATTTTAGGGAGAAAGTAGGTGTACAATTCTGTAAAGTTTTAAATGATTGTCTGAAATTGTGTAATGCACATCAGTACCATAAATTTTGTTTGCTAGAATCTTCATGATTGTAGAAAGTCTTAATGTAATTTCAGGTCTGTCAGTATCAAAAATACAATGATCTTATCTGCTAGTGTTATTTTGGTATACCAGTTGATTTTTTGCGATATTACTTCTTAGTAGAGGATTTTGTGCTTCAAAGAATGGATTCCACAATTTTTTAAAGTATATGAACGCATCCTGAAACCAGTTTATAATGGGAAACCAACACCCAACCTAACCTTTCTTGCCCTCTATTAATTACCTAGACAGAGAGGCAAGCCCCCTGTACCCCCTTTATTAGCACCTTGTGCCAACCTATAGATAACAGACATTAAGAACTCTGACCGTGTGAGGATGTTGCGGACTTTGTCTTTTAGCAGTGATATGCAGCAAATATTTTCATGATTTTGCGGTAAATATGAGGACGCAGCAGCTTAAACTATGTGGTTTCTGACTCAGTTTCTTATACTCTATAAGATGGCACTGTCCATTTCCCTCTATCTCCATGTGTTGCTCTCTGTAACTTAGCGCAAAATTATTTGCTTTATGGTAAGCAATATGTAATGATTATCAAATTTAATCTTGCATATATGGACAATGTTCTGTTTTAATCTTCAAAGAAATTGTTATTCCATAACATCCAAATTAAACATTTATTTACATGAATTGTATGATAATGTAGTGTCTGAAAGGAAATGCATGTGCACACACATGCCCACACACATGCACAAAAACGTTCATGCCCAAACACTTGCACATATGAGCATGCATGCGCACATGCACCCACCCTTATCCACCTGGAAACAAACAAAAACTAGCAAGTAGTGAAACAAGCAAAGGAGGGGTGGAGAGGGTGACTGAACTTGATGATTCATAGTGGTTTTCTCACTTCATCCACAAATATTACCAATTAGTGGTTACTAATAGAATATAGAAATATAAATGTAGAAGTCACAGCTGGTTGGCAGGCAATTAGGCACATTCAGGCAGTCATTCATAGAGATAAATAAATAGATTGACATACAAATTTAGACTAATAAAGGTAATATGAGTGATCCCTATAACTTTCTCAATCTCAGTTTCAATAATAATGCGCAGGGTGCTAACGAGCACATAACACACACCTTAAAAACAGCAAATAATTTTTTGTAATTATTGGTTTAATCCAGGCCTTATTTCATTTTTTCAGTGTTTTTGAGTCTTACTATTGTGAAGTTACAATTTAAAAGTTTCCATCTTGATTGAATAGGTCCTTGATTGGTGTTATGGTAGCCAAACAGGTAATTGAGAGCTTCTGTGGTTGTTTTATGTCACAATGTATTTGCCATGAAATATGTATCAATTGATTTGTCAGATTTTTGATAGTTTTATAAAGATGACTTTCATTTTTGAATAGGAACCAGAACAGAAGAAAAGAAAGTACGAAAGGAAATGATATTGATGAGCACAAGCAAATCATGTTGACTTGGGATGTTCTTACGGACTCCAAAATCCTCATAGTAAGGCTGCTGACACTGCCACTCAGTAGTTCATCTGCAGAGCTCACCACTCTTCAGTGTCTTTGCTTCCCTGATCTGGATCTGCTTCTGCCTCAGTTCTTTATTCTGGGTCACCTCTGTTCTTTCTCAGAGTTGTCCATTGATCACTTGTGTATTTATAATCACCTGTGCATCTATTTTCTGTGCTGTGTTTCTTTTATTGCAGCAATTGAGGAAGGAGTATTTTGGTTTAACCTCATCTGCATATTGATAGCAAAAAATAGTTGGTACCATTATTAGCTGTCTGGGGTTGTAGAAAATAGGAAGAACATTCACCTAGTATATTTTTGGGTAACGTGTATTACCGGAAATTAGTATTATGTATAAAATGAAAAGATATAGTTGTCTCTTGTCTGTAAAGTTGCTATGGGTGAAATTCATTATGAGAAGAAAAAGGTCATTGTAATTATAAATCCTTACATAATGTTTATTATTGGTAATGGAAATTGTATTTTGTCGATTTACCATGTATATCATATATTTTTTCTTTCATTTACAGGAAAGATGAGTGGGAAGTCTAAATGTGTACTTACAGAAAATGGCGTACTGGAGTTGTATAGCCAAAATTTACAACATTCTATTAATGTGCAAGTAAGTTTTTCTTTTCTTTTCGTTTTTCTTTTCTTTAATTTTCTTTTCTTTTTCTTTAACTTTCTTTTCTTAAATTTTCTTTTCTTTTTTCTATAATTTTCTTTTCTTTGATTTTCTCTTCTCTTTCTCTTCCTCTTCCTCTTCCTTTTCCTCTTCCTTTTCCTCTTCCTCTTTCTTCGTTTCTTCCTTTCTTTCTTTCTTTCTTTCTTTTATGAATACCTTACAATTTTAATTTTTATGTATTAACAAACCAACTTTGCATAATATAACATAGAGATGAAATTCATCATACAAGCAGTTATCAAGCTATTTACCATCAAAATTTCTCCTTTACAGGTTATCTTCGTAGCAACTAATGACATGATGTCCTACCTCCGTTTATCTGACGGAAAACATGTCTCTCCCGTTGTCTTACTTGTGAAGAAAGATGGCAAGCCTGGTTTTGGTGTTGGTGCTGTTCTTACTATTCATGATGTAAGGGAACTGTAAAATTTTGATCTTTTTATGTGAATTAAGAAGTCACTGGAATGTCTTTCTTAGTTTTAGTCCTGGAGTAGCTCGTGGTATCTCACTTTACAGAGAGAAAAACTTTAATCCACTTTACTTCAGATGTAGGAATGAGGGATTAAAATTGACGCATTAAGTGTGAAGAACTGAAGATATGGGATTTTAACCTTATTTAGACTGCTGTTAGTTTGTATTGAACTGTAGGTACTGGTAATATCTTTCTTTATTAAGATTGAAGTAGATCTAAATTTTACCAAGGTATCTACAGTTGTCAGTTATGAATTTTTGTAGAATGAAAAGGAAAGAATGTGGATGTAAAAAGTAACATTGCTCGTTATCAAAGTGGTTACACAATGATCCATTTTGAAATTGTTTTAAAATTCTATAAAGGCATCTCTTCTTGCAGGTTGCAATGCATATAGCACCAGGGAAATCGGATAAGAATGAAAAAGATAGTAACTTAGTAGAAGTTGGGTTTAACCAGGTGATTATCAAAAAGTATAATATACTGCAAAGTCAGTCATCTGTTGGTAAAATCCTTGGATCTTTGGATCAATCTGCAACATATAGGGACGCTATCAGACATGTCCAAGAACCATTAGTAAGTAGTATTTTCTGTTGAGTTTTTGTTGTACTCTTGATATATGGAAAAATTTTGTTTCCAATGCATAACCTCTTTATATCATTTATTAATGTTTGTTTCCTGTTTTCTACAGAGATTAAATGATTGTAAATTTGAAGCCTATATTAAATTTGTAAGTATATACAGGTGGTATGTTGCTTTTTTTATATTTTTTCTCTAATCTTATATTGCATTGATGTAAATGTCAAGTAATTGCAGCAAAGGACTAAGTGTGAAGTTAAGATATTCACAATGAAAATTGAAATGAAGGTTTTTACTTTTTAACAGGTTAAGTGATTAATTTAAACTTGAATGTTTCCTTCAGGATGCTAAAACATGCAAGCAACTCATGGCCGAGGGTGAAAAGGCACGAGAAAAGGGCAACTACTATTTTAACAAAAAAGATTTTAATCAAGCAATAATCCATTATGATATAGGTATGCATGATGCTAGAATTGTTTTCCAGTGTAAAATAAAATAATATGCTCTGTTTGAATTTGCTGAAGACAAGTACAATAAATTAACTGAATTCCATCTAAAAAACAAAGCAAAAAATTATCAACAAAAATTGATATATAATCACTCTTGTATGTCTTATATATCATGTTGGTTATTTATTTGTCTTTTGCTATTTATATGACCACCTACATTTGGCCTCGGCAGCAAAGAAAAAGGACCCTTACGATCACCGGGTTTGGTCTAACTGCAGTCAGGCGCTCTTTAAGGTGGGGCAGTATGCCTATGCTGAGTCGGATGCCCTCATTGCCATCAAGTTGAACCCTTTTCATATGAAGGTATGTCTATCTTGTAGGTCTAGTTTACAAACTAGATTTCTCTCTCTCCACTTTTGTAAAATATTTTATTTCTAGTGTCATTGTTGTTCAGTCATAGTCTTATTCATTGCTATCACCAGTGCTTTCCATTATTGCTGTTATAATTGGCTGTCTTAATTATCATTGTAATCTATTGTCATCATCTTGTGTGATTAGACTTGTAGCTATTCTGCTTGTGTTATTTCTATATTTATGTACATGGATGCCTCTTTTTGTTTATATGTTTTTTTGTGCTTGTTAAAAAGTTCTCATTGATTTTGATGGATGTTACCCACAGTGAAAAATTGTTTGATGTTTAAGAAATCTATTGAAGAAGTTAGCTTATATATTATTATTGTTATTATTATTGTTATTATTATCATTATTATTATTATTTTTGTTGTTATTGTTGTTGTTGTTATTGTTATTATAATTATTGCTATTGTTCTTAATGTTATTGTTATTATTATTCAATTAAACATAACAAAGGAAAACACATTTATAGAGGTTAAAGAAAATAGTGTTTGTGTTAATTTCTACGAAAATTGCCTTTTTCCAGTTTCTTTGTGCTTTTTTGTGATAGATTTGTTATAAAGTTTATATATAAAGTTTATTTTAAGGTCACAGTTTGACAGTTTTTCTTTTAAGTCTGTACATTTTTTGCAGGCCTATTATCGAGCAGGACAGGCTGCCTCAAAACTGTCCAGGAAATCCATTGCGGAAGTCTATGCACGCTCTGGTATTTTTGCATGTGGCAGCAGTTCAGAACTTCTGCAGTTATTAGAAGAAACTCTTAATTCCTCCAAAAAGGGTAAGGCAGTTTGCAAGTTGAAAAAAAGTAAATCAAGTATTTAGGGAAAGAAATGTTATATTTTTATTCAAATGCATAATGCTGCAATCTTTAGTGACAAAATTACATGTTATATGTGATCTTTTTTCATCCTTTTAGCCAATATAGAAATTGCAGCAGCATCATTATCTTCAACCAGCATATCCGTTACTAGCAAGTTAGAGCAGGAATATGCCAAACTTGGCTCTAATACCCGTGAGTACTTAATTAGAATTTTATCAATACTCAGTGTGGGTGTGGGTGTGAGTATGGGAGCGTGAGTGTAAGTGACTGTGTAGGTGTAAGTATGAGTGAAAATGTAACTGAAAGTGTGAGTATGTAGGTGAATGTCATAAGTGTAAATGTAAGTGTGGTTGTGAGTAAAAGTGAAAGTGAAGATACAAGTTTAATTGTTAGTATAATTAAAAGTGTGGGTGTAAACATAGGTGTATGTGTTCAGAAATATTGATTATGGCATAATTAAAATTGCTTCAGGTTAGGCTCATTTTCAGAATTTGAATTTTTTCATATGGTGAATAATAAATATTGATAGGAAGTCACACAAAATACTTTCATGTGATGGAAAATATGTTTGTAAAATCTTGACTTCATCTGGTTTTTAAATGATTTTAAAAATTAATTTGCGCTTCAGCCTATACGTACAAAGTGACAAAGGGAACGCAAGCTAATATCGTGGAGGTCACCATACATGACAAATGTGAAAATCAAAAGGTATGTAAAACTTTTTCCTTGGGGAGGAGGGTGGCAGTTGGGTTGTTGGGACATCTTTGATTTCATATTTTTAATTTGATAGCCAACAGTTGTGATTTCTTTGTGTTGAGTGTTAACCTGGGTAAGACATTTTTTCTTTAAATATTTTTGCTTGGATAGCCCATAGTTCTGAGCCTCACATGTTAGTATTTTAACTTGATTGGCTTCTGTTTTTACAGGGAACAGGAAAAAAGTCTAAACAAGAGAAAGGATCAAAGGAAAATCTAGTACAGTAAGTCACTAAGTATTTTAGATTTTGAAAACCCTCACTCAGTTTTTTGAATGGTTATTCTGATTATAGATTTTTTAAATAATTAGATTTACCTGTCCAGGAAGATCTTGCTGTATATGCAGTAGTATGTATATCCTCAATCTGCTTGTGCTGGCAGTATTGGGTCATGAAGTAGTTGATTTCAGTTAATTTCTTATCAAATGCAGAAGGCCAGAGTTGTGGTTAAAACAACATTGAAAATGAAATGAGGATTTTCTGAAATTGGCAACTTGTTCCATGAATGTTATTGAGGTGATTCTTTTCTATCATCTATGGTTTTGGTTTATTTTTTCATCTTCCATTACAGTATTGCAGGATTGGCCCAGTTGGAAGAACGTTTAATGAATGAAGTACATGAAATGTGGGATAAAGGTGAAGAGAGAGAAAACAATAAGCAGAAAGGTAATAACCATGAAAAGGAGAAAAAGGTAGAGGAAAAGCGAAGAACTAAGGTAGAAGAGATAGGAAGACTGGTAAGTGTTTTACAGTGCAGGTTTTGCATGTCAGTAATGCTTT
>NC_091586.1:7539224-7546724 GCF_042767895.1 Penaeus vannamei
TCCTCTTCCTCCACTTCCTCCTCTTCCTCCACTTCCTCCTCCTCCTCCTCCACTTCCTCCTCTTCCTCCTCTTCCTCCTCCATCATTTCCTCTTCTTTCTCCATCACATCCTCTTCCTCCTCCATCACTTCCTCTTCCTCCTCCATCACTTCCTCCTCCTTTACCACCATCACTTCCTCCTCCTCCTCCTCCTCCTCCTCCATCACTTCCTCCTCCTCCTCCATCACTTCCTCCTCCTCCTCCTCCTCCTTCTCCATCACTTCCTCCTCCTCCTCCTCCTCCTCCTCCTCCTCCTCCTCCATCACTTCCTCCTCCTCCCCCTCTTCCTCCTCCTCCCCCTCCACTTCTTCCTTCTCCTCCTCCATTTCTTCCTCCTCCTCCTCTTCTTCTTTCTCCTCTTTCTCCTCTTTCTCCTTCTCCCTCCTTCTCCTCTTCCTCCTCCTCCTCTTTTTCCTCCTTTTTCTCCTCCTCCTCTTCCTCCTCCTCTTTCTTCTCCTCCTCCTCCTCCCTCTCCTTGTTCTCTTTTTCCTCCTTTTGCTCCTCCTGATTTTACTTCTCTTCCTTTTTCTCCTCCTCCTCCTCCTCCTCCTCCTCCTCCTCCTCCTCCTCCTCCTCCTCCTCCTCCTCCTCCTCCTCCTCCTCCTCCTCCTCCTCCTCTTCTTCTTCTTCCTCCTCCTCCTTTTCCTTCTTGAGTGTGCTTGATAAGATACTGAAAGGCTGAACATATTTCTCTTCTATGAATATGATAGCATGTTGGACATGATTTACATCATATACTTTTAATTACTGTACACATCAGTTTTATAAACATTTTGAAGCTGTCCATATATTGAAAACAAGCTTTATTATTCGAGAAACTGAATGTGTTTTTTTTTTTTTTGCAACAGAATAAAACTAGTACGGCACGGTCCACCCCTGTATCCAGGTGTCGGTTTAAGGATTGCCTGTCAACGCAAGGTCATGACAGTGCTACTGAAGAGATTTATGTTACGTAAGTATTAAAGTTTAATTGGGATTTTGAAAAACTAAAGGGGACATTTCTTTGTGTTGATGTAAAAAGGAAATATTGTAACAGGTTGATGTTATTGATTTTCAAGGTTGATTGGTTTGACAAGTTGATGTAACTGTTTCCTCAGAATGAAGGATCAGCTATAGAAAACGATATTGAATTTTTAAAGATTATTTGGGAAAGCTGAAAATCAAATCAATTTATTTCCAATTTTTAAAGTTAGAATGTGTATTGTGTATAGGAAAGGACATTTTATCTACCTAGTTGTTCACAAAAGTGATTTTTTCCCAAAAAACACAGAGATCCTGAATTTAAAGGTTATTTAGAAGTCACATGTGAAGAGAACTGCATTATCAGCTACCATCCCTGCTGTTGGAAGGCTCATAAAGAGTATCAAGAGGACAGAGTCGGCAAATTGTCAGACAAAGTGAGAAAAGTTCAGATTTAGTAATAGAAATTGTAAACCATATAGAGGTGTGTATATAGTGTAGTGACTACTTCAACTTTATAGAGGTGGTGAAGTGGCCTGGTGACTAGCTTCTTTATATGAATTGGATAATTAAAAATTTCGATTTTTATATTCTGTAATTTTGACTTTTATGAAGGCTAACACATCAGCTTTGTCCACAGGATTTCTTAGGCACAGACTGCATAACTCCAGACTGTACAGGAAAGATTTCTTGTATTCACATCTATGATGAGACTGGAAACTTGAAAATTGAATTAAGTAACAAGAAAGATAAAAAGAATGCTCAAAATTCTGTTAAGCAAAAGAAAAAGAAGTGAGTTTAATTCTTTATGACTGTTCTAATACTGTAATAATGTGTGATAATACTTACTGCATGCTTATATATATTTCAATCCCATGGATTAGTTATGAGGTTAATATTTTTTCAATACAGGGATAAGAAGAAGGAGAAAGCTCAAGCAAACAAAAATGCAGACAAAAAGAAAACTAAACATGAGAGTGTGAGTGAAGATACAGTCAGTACAGAAAAGGTATGTAAATTTATTAGTAACACAAGGTACTGTTAACCCTACTTGTGCATCTGTAGTCTAAAATTTTGTACCCTCTGGACGATTTGAGAATGAAGGTTTCAGAATTAAAGTTAGCATTAACCCATTGGATCTGTATGCTTCTCTGCCATCATGTGACCTAAAATATAGGCATTAGACACTGCTGGCTCTATGGCCTGTAGGCCAGGCACACAAGAACACTTGTGTACAATCACAAGACTCTATGCCTCCCTTTGCAATGTTATTTTCTCTTTAAGCTAAAGCATTTTTAGCTTTTTATGCATTTTGCAATGTCTAATTTGTCATTTGATTTGCTTTATCTAGATGGTAATAGACTGTTCTCCTTGCACAGCCTGCATATCATATCTCTATGTAGCCTATAACTTAACCTAATCGTGAAGGATGTCCCATATATGAGACACCCGAAAAAAATCAACAATGCCGGGCGTCCCGCCAGTTTGACGTTGTATCGGGGTTGCGCTCCGACGCAGCAGCGGGCAGACAGACTCTGGGGAAGCTTTGCCCGCCAGTTTTGTAGCCGCCCGGAATATTTTATTTTTGACTACAAAATGTACCCGTTGTGAATGGGTTAATGCAGTGATAATAACAAGAAGTAACTTTTAGTTTTTTTTTCTGTATTTTTTTGTAATATTCAAATTTCTGTAATACAACCTGCACTGATGGTCATGGTGAGCAGGAAAAGGATCTAATGTAAAGAGTGTGCTCCCTGGAACCAGCACTCTTCCAGCCATGACACACAGACATTACATTCCACACTCGTTGATCAATGGAAATATTGCAAAAGCTACTTCCTAAATTTTTACCAAATAAGTAATCACCCTCCAAGAGGTTTGTACATTCGTAGCTATTTTTTCCTGGCCTTCAGCCGAATTACTCATGATGGCAAGTTCACATCACCCCAGCCTACAGCCAAATTTCCCATGATGGTATGTTCATGTCACTTGCCCCTTCGGCCAAATTTTTTCATGATGTGATGCTCTATTATCTGGATTGTAAGGGTCAAGGTACTCACTTCATATACTACAGAGCATAAGAGTACAAATGTGCACCATGTTTAATAAAAAATTACATCATTTGTTTGAACCTAGTGATTGGAAGTATTACATGTGATATGAGAAAGATGTTTTCTCTATGGTTTATGTTGTTAATTTTCCAATGTACACACTGAAATTATTGTGTCCAGTAGCACTAGATATTTGATATACTTAATGGCCTTTCTCAATGATAGGTTGAGAAATAAGATGAAATGGTTTAGTTTGTATGTATATTACTTTTTTATCGTATTTGCAGACACAAGCCAAAGCAGATAATGAAGCTGAAAAGACTAAAGCTGTAAATAATAATGAAACAAACAGTGATAAAAAAAAGTAAGTAAAGGGAATACCTAATGAATTCATGTTGGAGATGTTCAGAATGTTTTGTAATTTTGGCAATTCAGGAAAGTCAAGTTTTCCTTGGATGAAATAGTCATCAGGAGCAATGTTCACACATATTCTAAATAGCATCCCAAATCCTTGATGAATTTGTATTCTACTGACTAGTTACTCACAATTCTCACATATATATAATTTGCTTCTTTCAAAGGACCCCAGCCAGTGTGCCAAATCTTCCAATAGACCCGGAGAGCCTGGAGAGTTCCCAGGTTATCGTCTTAAAACCCACAACGGAGCGCGAGGAGCCGACGGAAACCAAAAATTCGAAGAAAAATAAAAAAAAGAAAAACAAGAAAAATAAAGCCATCCAGCCTGATCTGCTTGGAGATCCATTAGAGTGTGAACAAAGCAATCAGTGAGTTTTTTTTGTTGTTGTTGATATTTGGATATGCAGATTTTCTGTTTGATTATATATGATTATAGTGATATATAGTACATGCAGACTGAAAGGGCTGGATTAGGGTCATATCGTACCAGTAAAGCTGATTCGAGTATAATTTTACACCTGGTAGCATTTGTTGAAAATAAGTGACTGCAGAATTTAAGAGGATCAAATATGTAAATATTGATTTATTTTCAGGAATGAATATGTTGCTCGGTTGAAACTTCTAAAACAGCAGAGAGAAGCTCTAGAAAATGATAATGTTCCTTTACTCAAAGTCCCCCTTGCAATACCCACTCGGGAAACACCCTCGGAGCAGGTTCTAGAATTGGTAAGTTGTTGTGACCCCTCATAAAGACATCCTATGGGGTTATTTTTAGAATCTGGCATCATTGTTCAAAAATTATATCAAATAAAGTTTTCTAATTGTCATTATGATCAATGTTTGCATAATGTTACTTTACAGTTAGATCCAGACAATCCCTTCTATCTCCCTGAACATCTGAGGGACAACCCTAAGGCTCTAGAATCAGTTTTACAAAGCAAGATGTCTGCTGGCTCTTCAGTGTCAAGCCAAGTATCTGGCATTTGTCCAGAGAGCATCACTGTCCTTCTAGAGTAAGTATATGAAAGGTGTTACCAAATTGTTATGGAAATATCTTCGTTAAGGCAATTTTTTTTCTGAAGTTCCAATGTTTGGCTAATCTGCTAATTTGACATTTTGATTATGAGAGGGTATATTGATAGATAAATAAATCTGTAATTTACTGAAAATAATGACCTTGCACAAGTCTGTAAAGGAGCTGGAAGAAAGGCCAACCACACAATGCTACATCTGGGGTGATCACAACCAAATAAAAGAATTGGCTTGGAAGGAACAGCATCTCTTCAGTATAATTTCACAATCTGTATATTTCATTACAGCTTCATGTATGATTGGCTGAAGTCGGAGGGACCAATGTCCATCACAGATGCTCGCATAAGACAATATGTTGAGGAAAACTTCCCCCCTGAAGCCAATACACATGTTGTACAGTGTGGAGGGATCAAACAGTTTCTCTTGCAGTCTATTAATTTTGCCATGATAGATGAAGTAATATGTGTCAGAGACCACGTTGTAAGAGCTCAAGAAATGATCCGGAAATCAGTATTGGAACGGATGAATACGTCACGGTACCTGATAAGGTCAGTTATTGCTCTGTTGGGGGTTGAATATTTATTGTGGATCACTAAATTTTTATTGATTGTGGAAATATTTTGATTTTGATATGTAATATTGAAAAAACTTGAAACCTGTCTACAGTGATGGTCGCAGAGCCAAGAAATTTACACACCTCTTGGATGACACAAAGAGCAGCTGTTCTTCGTCGTCTTCTGCATCCCATGTGGCAGGCTCAGGTGTCTCTTATGCCTCAACGGGACTTTCGGGTACAACAACTTCCTCAGTGAAGCTTGTCAATGGGGAAATGAACAATAACAGCAAGGACTCCAGGAAGAATGTACCAAGCAGCTTCACCAGTGGCCTTGATGAATTTGATACTTCTGATGTGAGGACTCAAATGTGTTGTTTTATTGAGCCTCTCTTTGATGCATCACTTAATGATATTCTGTCAAGTTAGAAAAGAAATTGTCATGCATATGTATGGTTACCTTTTTTTCGAGTTCATAGAGTACATCCTGTTGAATTATTATGTTTAATGATTTGAATTTTTATTTAAGTGTATATTTAAGTTTTAAGATTTTTTTTTTGTTAGTATAAACTTAGAAATATTTTAATTATGATTATACATGATTGATAGTAATTCTATATGAATTTATTGCAGATGCCAGCGGTGCGTCCAAAACTTAATCCCACAGCCCCAGAGTTTGAACCTCGATCAAATGATGAAGAGGAAGAGGACTTCAACAATCAAGTCTGCTCAGAAGGTATGTTGGCCAGGGTTTGTCATTGAGGATGCATCCAAGTAGGATTAAGAATATGTCTGCTTTATTGTGAAATGGTATTGTCATTTTGTATGATAGGTTCTATCCTTTATTATTTATATGTTTACATATTGTGATTATTATTTTTGAAGGTACAGATGAAAGGAATTGCAAGTTGTTTTATATCATTTTTTAAGGGTAGAAATGGAGAGGCAAATAGAGAGGCATTGTCTAATATTATGTTTCATTTTTTTTTTTAAATACTGGTGAGGAAGAGAATGGCATGGCATCTCTTATTATTACTGATTGTCTTTAATGCAGATGAAGAAGAAAATATCAAGACTTCTAACAAGTGCTTAAGGACTTCCAAACCCTCAGAGTGTGAATCAAATCAGGATCCTGGAATTGCAACACAGGATGGAGATGAACTGTTCCAGTCAGATGATGATGAGGAATACATGGACGATGAGGAGGAAGAACAGGTTGGTTGGGAAGATGTGGGGAGGGTCTTGATGTTCACTTATTTGCCCTGTTGCATAAATGAAGTGTTAACATTGATGTGTTTAGGTAGTCTTTTATTGATAGCCAGTAGATTAGTCCATAGCAGGTATTAATTTTTAAGAATAGGTTAATTCCTGGAATGTTTAGTCTTGATCAAGGTGCATTTCTCCCACAATATGCTTAGAATTTATCTTCAATTTGTTTTTCTTGTTTTGGTGGTTTGTTTTCAAGACTGATTTAAGAGACTTATCTTACTTGGAGGTATAGTCCTCAAAGAAATAAGAATGTTTCACTATTTACAAAAAAAGGACCACATTTGATTTTAAGTATTTACTACTAAATTTAAAAAAGTAAGAGGTCCTAGATGGCCAAGTGTAAAAAAAACAAAACAAAAAAACTAATAAATGTTTTTTTGTTCACAGTATACTGAAAGCCTTGAGAACCAACTTAAACAGAAGCAAGAGCAGATTCAGACGTTGAATGACCGGCTGTACCAGATGAAGACTCAGATGGGCTTGGAGATCACAAAGCTCAAACAACAGGTGCAAGATATCAAGGAAGAGAAGAGGGTATGGGATTCCCTAACTGTTGTTTACAGTTTTGCATGTTGTTTAATTTGACTGAAAGTTGGATATTGAATATAAATGTATGCTCTTGATTTTAAGATTCTGAGAAATAAGAAGGTTGCTGGATTTTTATATCTGTAGAGCTTATTAATGAAGCCTTCAAATTTTGCAGACAATTCAGACAGAAAAAGAGAGTTTATCAGCCCAGCGTGAAAGTGAGGCTAAGAAGCTGCGTTCTGAATTGTCTCGCTTACAAGAGGAGATGAAGGCAACGCAAACACGCACTCAGTCCCTAGAAAACAAGTGCGAGAGATCAAATGACCGTGCCAATGAGTTTGAGGCCAAACTTATGGAGGAACAGTATGTGAAGAAGCATTTGTTTTATTACTAAAGTTTTGTTTTATTCAACTATACTATTGTTTATTATTATGTTTTTTTTTCAGTAGGAAGCTTGTTCAATATAAATAAGTTTGTTTTGTCTTTTTTAATTTGTTTATTTACAGACATGTATTTTTAGTGATGTGAAAATTTGTGTTCAGGGGCTTGGTTATCTTTTAAGAAAAAAAAGAATAGATAAATTAATAAAAAAAAAAAAAATGAAATAAAAATAGAAGTAAATGATTACATCTTTCAGTATATATATATTTT
>NC_091586.1:7551724-7559224 GCF_042767895.1 Penaeus vannamei
TGTCCCTCTCTCCCCCTCTCTCTCCTCTGTCCTCTCTCCTCTCTCTCCCTGTCCTCTCCTCTCTCTCTCCTGTCCTCTCCTCTCTCTCCTGTCCTCTCCTCCTCTCTCTCCCTGTCCTCTCCTCTCTCTCCCTGTCCTCTCCTCTCTCTCTCTGTCCTGTCCTCTCCTCTCCTGTCCTGTTCCTCTCCTCTCCCTCTCTCTCTCCTCTCCCTCTCCCTCTCTCCTCTCCTCCTCCTCTCCTCTCTCTCTCCCTCTCTCTCACTCTCCTCTCCCTCCTCCCCCTCTCTCTCTCTCTCTCTCTCTCTCTCTCTCTCTCTCTCTCTCTCTCTCTCTCTCTCTCTCTCTCTCTCTCTCCTCTCTCTCCTCTCACTCTCCTCTCCTCTCTCTCCTCTCCTCTCCTCTCCCTCTCCTCTCTCTCTCCTCTCCTCTCCCCTCCTCTTCTCTCCTCTCTCTCTCTGTCCTCTCTCTCTCTCTCTCTCTCTCTCTCTCTCTCTCCTCTCTGTCCTCTCTCTCTCCTCTCTCTCTCTCTTCTCTCCTCTCTCTCTTCTCTTTTCTTCCCCTCTCTTCTCTTCTGCTTCTCTCTCTCTCTTCTCTCTCTTCTCTTCTCTCTTCTCTTTTCTTCCCTTCTCTTCTCTTCTCTTCTCCTCTCTCTCTCTCCCTCTCTCTTCTCTTCTCTCTCTTCTCTTCTCTTCCTTCTCTTCTCTCTCTCTCTCTTTTCCGCCCTCTCTTCGGTTCTTCTCTTCTCGTCTCTTCTCTTCTCTTTCTCTCTTCCCTCTCTTCTCTCTTCTCTCTCTCTTCTCTCTTCTCTCTTCTCTCTCTTCTCTCTTCTCTCTTCTCTCTTCTCTCTTCTCTCTTCTCTTTTTCTCTTTTCTCTTTCTCCTGCTTCTCTTCTCTCTTCTCTCTTCTCTCTTCTCTCTTCTCTCTTTCTCTCTTCTCTCTTTCGCTCTTCTCTTCTCTCTTCTCTCTTCTCTCTTCTCTCTTCTCTCTTCTCTCTTCTCTCTTCTCTCTTCTCTCTGCTTCTCTCTTCTCTCTTCTCTCTTCTTCTCTCTTCTCTCTTCTCTTTTCTCTTTCTCTCTCTTTCTCTCTTCTCTTTTCTCTCTTCTCTTTTCTCTCTTCTCTTTTCTCTCTTCTCTTTTTCTCTCTTCTCTTTTCTCTCTTCTCTTTCTCTCTTCTCTTTTCTCTCTTCTCTTTTCTCTCTTCTCTTTCTCTCTCTTCTCTTTTCTCTCTTCTCTTTTCTCTCTTCTCTTTCTCTCTTCTCTTTTCTCTCTTCTCTTTTCTCTCTGCTCTTTTCTCTCTGCTCTTTTCTCTCTGCTCTTTTCTCTCTGCTCTTTTTCTCTTTCTCTCTTCTCTTTTCTCTCTTCTCTTTTCTCTCTTCTCTTTTCTCTCTTCTCTTTTCTCTCTTCTATCTCTTTTCTCTCTTCTCTTTTCTCTCTTCTCTTTTCTCTCTTCTCTTTTCTCTCTTCTCTTTCTCTCTTCTCTTTTCTCTCTTCTCTTTCTCTCTTCTCTTTTCTCTCTTCTCTTTTTCTCTCTTCTCTTTTCTCTCTTCTCTTTTCTCTCTTCTCTTTTCTCTCTTCTCTTTTTCTCTCTTCTCTTTTCTCCGTCTTCTCTTTTCTCTCTTCTCTTTTCTCTCTTCTCTTTTCTCTCTTCTCTTTCTCTCTTCTCTTTTTCTCTCTTCTCTTTTCTCTCTTCTCTTTTCTCTCTTCTCTTTTCTTTCCCTCTTCTCTTTTCTCTCTTCTCTTTTCTCTCTTCTCTTTCTCCCTTCGCTTTTCTCTCTTCTCTCTTTTCTCTTTTCTCTTCGCTTTTCTCTCTTCTTTCTCATCTCTCTTCGCTTTTCTCTCTTCGCTTTTCTCTCTTCTCTTTTCTCTCTTCTCTTTTCTCTCTTCTCTTTTCTCTCTTCTCTTTTCTCTCTTCTCTTTTCTCTCTTCTCTTTCTCTCTTCTCTTTTCTCTCTTCTCTTTTCTCTCTTCTCTTTTCTCTCTTCTCTTTTCTCTCTTCTCTTTCTCTCTTCTCTTTTCTCTCTTCCTCTTTTCTCTCTTCTCTTTTCTCTCTTCTCTTTTTCTCTCTTCTCTTTTCTCTTTTCTCTTCTCTCTTCTCTTTTCTCTCTTCTCTTTTATCCTCTTCTCTTTTTCTCTCTTCTCTTTTCTCTCTTCTCTTTTCTCTCTTCTCTTTTCTCTCTTCTCTTTTCTCTCTTCTCTTTCTCTCTTCTCTTTTCTCTCTTCTCTTTTCTCTCTTCTCTTTTCTCTCTTCTCTTTTCTCTTCTCTTTTCTCTCTTCTTTCTCTCTTCTCTTTTCTCTCTTCTCTTTTCTCTCTTCCTACTTTTCTCTCTTCTCTTTTCTCGCTTTTCTCTCTCCTCTCTTTTCTCTCTTCTCTCTTTTCTCTCTTCTCTCTTTTCTCTCTTCTCTCTTTTCTCTCTTCTCTCTTTTCTCTCTTCTCTCTTTTCTCTCTTCTCTCTTTTCTCTCTTCTCTCTTTTCTCTCTTCTCTCTTTTCTCTCTTCTCTCTTCTCTCTTCTCTTTCTCTTCTCTTTTCTCTCTTCCTCTTTTCTCTCTTCTCTCTCTTCCTCTCTTCTCTCTCTCTCTTCTCTCTTCTCTCTTCTCTCTTCTCTCTTCTCTCTTCTCTCTTCTCTCTTCTCTCTTCTCTCTTCTCTCTTCTCTCTTCTCTCTCTTCTCTTCTCTTCTCTTCTCTTCTCTTCTCTTTTCTCTCTTCTCTTTCTCTCTCTTCTCTCTCTTTTCTTTCTCTCTCCTGTCTCTTTTTTCTCTTCTCTTTCTGTCTCCCCTCTTTCTCTCTCTTCTCTTTCTCTCTCCTGTCACTTTTTTCTCTTCTCTTTCTCTCTCCTATCTTTCTCTCTCTTCTCTTCTCTCTCCTATGTTTCTCTCTCTTCTCTTTTTCTCTCTTTCTCTTTCTCTCTTCTCTTTCTCTTCTCTTTCTCTCTTCTCTTTTTCTCTCTTCTCTTTTCTCTCTTCTCTTTTCTCTCTTTCTCTTTCTCTCTTCTCTTTCTCTCTTCTCTTTCTCTCTTCTCTTTTCTCTCTTCTCTTTTCTCTCTTCTCTTTTCTCTCTTCTCTTTTCTCTCTTCTCTTTTCTCTCTTCTCTTTCTCTCTTCTCTTTTCTCTCTTCTCTTTTCTCTCTTCTCTTTTCTCTCTTCTCTTTTTCTCTCTTCTCTTTTCTCTCTTCTCTTTTTCTCTCTTCTCTTTTTCTCTCTTCTCTTTTCTCTCTTCTCTTTCTCTCTTCTCTTTCTCTCTTCTCTTTTCTCTCTTCTCTTTCTCTCTTCTCTCTCTCTTCTCTTTTCTCTCTTCTCTTTTCTCTCTTCTCTTTTTCTCTCTTCTCTTTTTCTCTCTTCTCTTTTCTCTCTTCTCTTTTCTCTCTATTCTCTTTCTCTCTTCTCTTTTTCTCTCTTTCTCTTTTTCTCTCTCTTTTCTCTCTTTCTCTTTTTCTCTCTTCTCTTTCTCTCTTCTCTTTTTCTCTCTTCTCTTTTCTCTCTTCTCTTTCTCTCTTCTCTTTCTCTCTTTCCCTCTTTCTCTCTTCTCTTTTCTCTCTTCTCTTTTTCTCTCTTCTCTTTTCTCTCTTTCTCTTTTCTCTCTTCTCTTTTCTCTCTTCTCTTTTCTCTCTTCTCTTTTCTCTCTTCTCTTTCTCTCTTCTCTTTTCTCTCTTCTCTTTTCTCTCTATTCTCTCTCTCTCTTTCTCTCTTCTCTTTCTCTTCTCTTTTCTCTCTTCTTCCTCTTTTCTCTCTTCTCTTTTCTCTCTTCTCTTTTCTCTCTTCTCTTTTTCTCTCTTCTCTCTTTCTCTCTTCTCTTTTCTCTCTTCTCTTTTTCTCTCTTCTCTTTTCTCTCTTCTCTTTTCTCTCTTCTCTTTTCTCTCTTCTCTTTTCTCTCTTCTCTCTTCTCTCTTCTCTCTTCTCGCTTCTCGCTTCTCGCTTCTCGCTTCTCGCTTCTCTCTTCTCTCTTCGCTTTCTTGTCTTTTCTCTCTTCTCTTTTCTCTCTTCTCTTTTCTCTCTTCTCTTTTCTCTCTTCTCTTTCTCTCTTCTCTTTTCTCTCTTCTCTTTTCTCTCTTCTCTCTCTTCTCTTTTTCTCTCTTCTCTTTTCTCTCTTCTCTTTTCTCTCTTCTCTTTTCTCTCTTCTTTCTCTCTCTCTCTCTTCCTCCCTCTCTTCCCTCTTCTCTTTTCTCTCTTCTCCCTCTCTTCCCTCTTCCCTCTTCTCTTTTCTCTCTTCTTCTCTCTTCTCTTTTCTCTCTTCTCTTTTCTCTCTTCTCTTTTCTCTCTTCTCTTTTCTCTCTTCTCTTTTCTCTCTTCTCTTTTCTCTCTTCTCTTTTCTCTCTTCTCTTTTCTCTCTTCTCTTTTCTCTCTTCTCTTTTCTCTCTTCTCTTTTCTCTCTTCTCTTTTCTCTCTTCTCTTTTCTCTCTTCTCTTTTCTCTCTTCTCTTTTCTCTCTTCTCTTTTCTCTCTTCTCTTTTCTCTCTTCTCTTTTCTCTCTTCTCTTTTCTCTCTTCTCTTTTCTCTCTTCTCTTTTCTCTCTTCTCTTTTCTCTCTTCTCTTTTCTCTCTTCTCTTTTCTCTCTTCTCTTTTCTCTCTTCTCTTTTCTCTCTTCTCTTTTCTCTCTTCTCTTTTCTCTCTTCTCTTTTCTCTCTTCTCTTTTCTCTCTTCTCTTTTCTCTCTTCTCTTTTCTCTCTTCTCTTTTCTCTCTTCTCTTTTCTCTCTTCTCTTTTCTCTCTTCTCTTTTCTCTCTGCTCTTTTCTCTCTGCTCTTTTCTCTCTGCTCTTTTCTCTCTGCTCTTTTCTCTTTTCTCTCTTCTCTTTTCTCTCTTCTCTTTTCTCTCTTCTCTTTTCTCTCTTCTCTTTTCTCTCTTCTCTTTTCTCTCTTCTCTTTTCTCTCTTCTCTTTTCTCTCTTCTCTTTTCTCTCTTCTCTTTTCTCTCTTCTCTTTTCTCTCTTCTCTTTTCTCTCTTCTCTTTTCTCTCTTCTCTTTTCTCTCTTCTCTTTTCTCTCTTCTCTTTTCTCTCTTCTCTTTTCTCTCTTCTCTTTTCTCTCTTCTCTTTTCTCTCTTCTCTTTTCTCTCTTCTCTTTTCTCTCTTCTCTTTTCTCTCTTCTCTTTTCTCTCTTCTCTTTTCTCTCTTCTCTTTTCTCTCTTCTCTTTTCTCTCTTCTCTTTTCTCTCTTCTCTTTTCTCTCTTCTCTTTTCTCTCTTCTCTTTTCTCTCTTCTCTCTTCTCTCTTCTCTCTTCTCTCTTCTCTCTCCTCTCTTCTCTCTTCTCTCTTCCCTCTTTCCTCTTCTCTCTTCTCTCTTCTCTCTTCTCTTTTCTCTCTTCTCTTTTCTCTCTTCTCTTTTCTCTCTTCTCTTTTCTCTCTTCTCTTTTCTCTCTTCTCTTTTCTCTCTTCTCTTTTCTCTCTTCTCTTTTCTCTCTTCTCTTTTCTCTCTTCTCTTTTCTCTCTTCTCTTTTCTCTCTTCTCTTTTCTCTCTTCTCTTTTCTCTCTTCTCTTTTCTCTCTTCTCTTTTCTCTCTTCTCTTTTCTCTCTTCTCTTTTCTCTCTTCTCTTTTCTCTCTTCTCTTTTCTCTCTTCTCTTTCCTCTCTTCTCTTTTCTCTCTTCTCTTTTCTCTCTTCTCTTTTCTCTCTTCTCTTTTCTCTCTTCTCTTTTCTCTCTTCTCTTTTCTCTCTTCTCTTTTCTCTCTTCTCTTTTGTCTTGTCTTGTCTTGTCTTGTCTTGTCTTGTCTTGTCTTGTCTTGTCTTGTCTTGTCTTGTCTTGTCTTGTCTTGTCTTGTCTTGTCTTGTCTTGTCTTGTCTTGTCTTGTCTTGTCTTGTCTTGTCTTGTCTTGTCTTGTCTTGTCTTGTCTTGTCTTGTCTTGTCTTGTCTTGTCTTGTCTTGTCTTGTCTTGTCTTGTCTTGTCTTGTCTTGTCTTGTCTTGTCTTGTCTTGTCTTGTCTTGTCTTGTCTTGTCTTGTCTTGTCTTGTCTTGTCTTGTCTTGTCTTGTCTTGTCTTGTCTTGTCTTGTCTTGTCTTGTCTTGTCTTGTCTTGTCTTGTCTTGTCTTGTCTTGTCTTGTCTTGTCTTGTCTTGTCTTGTCTTGTCTTGTCTTGTCTTGTCTTGTCTTGTCTTGTCTTGTCTTGTCTTGTCTTGTCTTGTCTTGTCTTGTCTTGTCTTGTCTTGTCTTGTCTTGTCTTGTCTTGTCTTGTCTTGTCTTGTCTTGTCTTGTCTTGTCTTGTCTTGTCTTGTCTTGTCTTGTCTTGTCTTGTCTTGTCTTGTCTTGTCTTGTCTTGTCTTGTCTTGTCTTGTCTTGTCTTGTCTTGTCTTGTCTTGTCTTGTCTTGTCTTGTCTTGTCTTGTCTTGTCTTGTCTTGTCTTGTCTTGTCTTGTCTTGTCTTGTCTTGTCTTGTCTTGTCTTGTCTTGTCTTGTCTTGTCTTGTCTTGTCTTGTCTTGTCTTGTCTTGTCTTGTCTTGTCTTGTCTTGTCTTGTCTTGTCTTGTCTTGTCTTGTCTTGTCTTGTCTTGTCTTGTCTTGTCTTGTCTTGTCTTGTCTTGTCTTGTCTTGTCTTGTCTTGTCTTGTCTTGTCTTGTCTTGTCTTGTCTTGTCTTGTCTTGTCTTGTCTTGTCTTGTCTTCTTTCTTCCATTCTTACCTATATAAGCTGTTTGTGAATTTGATGTTATTATAGTATGTACTTGTTTATTGTGTGAGTTTGGATTATTAAGTTCAGTATTCTTTTGTAGCAAAAGATGGGCAGCAAGCCAATGCCAAAACTACCCATTGGAGAGCAGGCCGTGAATCGACCAGGAAATTCCAGTTCCTCATCCCCGCAGCCGGTACCAGGTCCACCTGGTACAAAAGCCTTACTGCCAACACCCATTGGACCACCTCTTCACATGGGTGCAACACCTACTCCTCTAGATACCCGTCCTTTGTATTTGCACAATGGGGTTAATCCATTGGCTTTCACTGGGGGTGCTATTCCAAAGCGAGCAACTCCAGCGCAGCCGTCCACTACCCCAGGCAAGGATAAGCACTCGACCTCAGTATTTAAAACGGGTTTTGATTATTGTTACCTCTTTTGCTTCGACCTTTTGTAAATGTGACTTTTTAAACTTAATTTTTTGGTATTATAAAGCTAATGTATGGTAATCACGTTCCTTTCTTTGAAATTAATGTTTTATTCTTGATAAAATTTATAGAGGTTCTTGTTTAAGTATTTTTCAGTTCAGAGTGGATGAATCAGACCATCTAATAAAAATCACCAGAAGAAAATAATATATTGATTCCTTTGTAACTGAGCACTTGTAAAGCTGTCTCTGTGTTAACAAAATTAATCCCTTTGATCCAGGTGATGTGACCGTCACGTCTTGAAAAAATTTGGCTTGAGAGGAAGGGAAATCTGGCGTGAGCTGGGTGACGCAAGCTTACTATCATGAGTGTTTTGGCTGAAGCCTGAGGTGGTGGAAAAGACTTGCCATAAACCTTTTTTGAGGGTGAATAGACTCATTTAGTGTGTAGAAAGAGGCTTTTGCATTATGTCCATAGATAAAGTAGTGT